>NC_049213.1:1947500-2195000 GCF_013347855.1 Anguilla anguilla
ATTTTACTTACTTATACTTCATTTACACCGTGTAAATAGATTAAACATTGCGCTGTACGGATGAGAATGGGGGAGTAGAGATTCTGAATGACGTCAGGAATGTAGAGGGCTCGGATAACGGTCACATGCTCTTTATTGATTAAACGGGGTCCCCTAGCAGTGCAGGGGCCATCTCTACTGAGACCCCTGGCCTCTGGCTTGAGGGCTGCTCTGACCGAGCATTGGCCAGAGCTGACCCCATCTGAGCATCGGCATTGGCGATTGGCCGCAGAGCTGACCCCATCCAAGCATCGGCATTGGCGATTGGCCAAAGAGCTGACTCCATCCGTCTCCTCCTCCCTGTCCTGTCTCTAGCAGAATTGTCTTGGAGTTTCATCCTACTGTGAGCTGTCGGAGTTGGGGGGGTGGGGGGTTTGGGGGAGTGAGGGCTTAGGGTCACACACACACAGTGCCTCCTACTCCACAACTCCTGGCATATTTTTACTTAGGCGTGACTCAAAAAATGATAAAACCACTCTTGGGAAATGCATGTGCCTGACGTATATTTTATAAATGGTGGAAGGAACTCAAAACAACAGATTCTTTTTCATACACTGTCGTGAAAGGAAATTCCTATTTGTCAACTTTGTGAAGGAAAAATTATCGAGTAGGTGACGGTGTCCAACGCTGAGCAGGCTGTTGGCACGGCAGCGTGTTTTGAAATGAACAAGATGCCCCTTAAACATCCAGAGGGATTAAATGGGTTTTGGCTTAAATGACCCCCCCGCCCGCCCCCCCTCGCCACTGCTTGGTTCCTTTCGGAAAAATGCTTGTAAGCGCCCTGTGAAATGGGCAGAGGTTCAGGTTCTGCTGGAGACAGTGCCAGTGTGTGTGTGTGTGTGTGTGTTTGTGTGTGTGTATGTGTGCTGTGTTTGTGTGAGGTGTGTAGTGTGTGTGTGCTGTGTGGTGTGTGTGTGTGTGTGCTGTGTTTGTGTGTGGTGTGTGTGTGTGTTGGTGTGTAGTATATGTGCGTGTGTGTGTGGTGTGTGTGGTCCCTGGTGTGTGTGGTCTGTGTGGTGTGTTGTGTGCTTTGTAGTGTGTGTGTGTGCTGTGTGGTGTGTGTGTGTGTGTGGTGTGTTTGTGTGTGGTGTGTGTGGTCCCTGGTGTGTGTGGTCTGTGTGGTGTGTTGTGTGCTTTGTAGTGTGTGTGTGTGTGTGCGTGTGTGTGCTGTGTCCTCAGTACTATCAGTAATTGCATCCTCATGATGTGATAAAAACAAGTATGTGTTTGTGTGTGGGTTTGAGTGTGTGAGTGAGTATGAGTATGTGTGTGTGTGCATGTGTGAGAGTGTTACTGTGTGTGTATGTGTGTGTGTGTTAGTGAGTATGAGTGTGTGTGTGCGTGTGTGTGTGAGAGTGTTACTGTGTGTGTATATGTGCATGTGTGTGAGTGAGTATTAGTGTGTGTGTGCGTGTCTGTGAGTGAGTGAGTATGAGTATGTGTGTGCGTGCGTGTGAGAGAGTGTTACTGTGTGTGTATGTGTGTGTGTGTGTGTGAGAGTGAGTATGAGTGTGTGTGTGCGTGTGTGTGTGTGTGTGGGAGGGAAATACCCTGCTGGTGAGAACGGTCCCTGCCTTTCCTGGGAACTGATGAACAATGATGAATTTCTTTCAGAAGCTCACTTTCATGTTTGCAGTTAATGATAAAAAAAAATGAAATTAAATTACATTAAATTAAAAAAACCTTGCAGGCAGTAGCATGAATGCGGCATTATGAGGAGTTGGCGGGTTCCAGACTTTTGGCGACCGGTCGCGTAGTAACACGTTTTTTTTGAAGCGCTTCTGAAAGCGCTCGTTTATTTCGTGCTGGGAACAGACCGCACAACGGTGCCATTCTCTGGGTGCGGTTTTTGTGTTGGGGACTGAAAAGCCTTCCTCGTCTCTTTTCTTTTCCTTCTCTGCCCCCTCTCTCCTCCTCCGCACCTCGGGCCGTCTCCTTCACGGTGCTCGCTCCGGGTAATAGTTGGGGGGGGGGGGGGGCGTTAGTCCACTGTCCTAGCCTGGGGGGGGTGGGGGGTGGTAGGAAAGAGCGGGAAAGGGGAGTACGGTCTCAGCCTTCTTTGGATTTTTCCTGGGGAAGTAATGAATGAAGACGACCCTTTGTCTCCACCCCCTTCCCCCAACCTCTAAAAAACTTCCTCAGGTGTCACCTGTGAGCTGTGGAACCCCTCTTTACCAATCAATGCAGCAGCACATGGCTCTCTCCCCCTGCATTATATTCTTTGTGCTTTCTGTTTCTACAGCTCAATATCCAGCTGCTTACTGACACTCACAGTGAGGGAAATGGCTGCTTGCAGTATCTATAGCCTTGCGAGTCTGTGGCATTAGCCTGAAATAGGTACACAGTATTTTGATTGGCTGTTTCTGAGTGAATTCCTGCAAACGATTACATTTCTCCCGTCTTACTAATATGACTCACGAGGTGTGGAATTTATAAACACTGCTAACCTCGAAACCTCTGCCCTCGAACTAGCCAATCAGGACAAGTGGAACACTTGTATTGAAGTATTGAAGCGGAGGGTCCGCCAGTGGTGTAACCATAACAAGCAAACATATCAATTATTTGGCAGGCCGACTTGAAACCCTTGAAATGAGCGAGGGGTCCTGGAATGAGCGTAGCCTCAAAACGTTCTCGCAGAGCAGGCGTCCAAAGTCTCGGCTCAGGATGTGTTTCAGACATAGTGTGATCTGAAACCCCAAAGAATGAGAGTTTATACATATAATTATACCTATAATTATGTAAGTCTGCCTTCTGACCTTGTGACCAATGTGTAGGCCTACCATCACATCATTCAAAATTAATTATAAAGAAATATAAAGAGTAAAATCAGTACTTGTAAGTATGTTTACGTCATTTTGAAAGAAAAGCTGTCTTTACTGTCTGCTGGGTAGCCATGGAAGCTCATCCTGTAGCAAGAGCAGTTGGCTTGCTGAAATGGATGTTACTGTCATCACCTATGCTACAGAAACCTGAGTGGAGCTCCACCAGTCAAGGGGTACATCGGCTATTTGAGAAATCTCAGTGTCGACAGTGATTAGTGGACATTTTCTAGCTATACCACTTTCTGGAATATCAGTAATATAGCCAGAAGATATCTACCAATCATGGCTGGCGTTGTTCTATTTGTTGTTAGCAGTGTGCTCATGATTGGTGGAGCCCTTCTCTGATTTCTGTGGTAAAAGTCTGTCAGTCCCTATTTTATTTTTCCTGGACACAGCCTCTCACTACAGGATCAGCTTCCATAACAACCCAGGCCAGTGGGAGACGACTCGATCGAGCGTGAGATACAGCAGCTCTGTTCATATTGTAATACGTCGGCAGATCTGGACAGGATCACGCCCAATGTAAACTGCGCTACGTGAGAGCGTCTGTGCAGGTCCTGGGATTATGCGTGGATAATGCTAAAATGCAGCCGTTAGTTCACAGTTGTTTGCGTTGGTTTTAATATCGGGCGGCGGTGTCCTGACGTACAGCTGGCCTCCGTTCCTTACTCTGAGCCCCCAGGCCATTTGCTGCCATTGCTCCTACAAGTGTCTTTCATTACCGTGTGGCTGGATTTCAGGGCTTTAATAGCACATGGCCTGTAAACCGCGATATAGCCTGTCTGCGTCCAGCTGCTTATGAGAACGGCTGCCAGCTCTCCCTTTCCCAAATGCAGGACGCATGCAGTGATGCAGGCTAAGGTGACCAGATTTAATACTGTTGATGGGGGGGGGATGGGGAAAATGGGGGGGGGGGGGGTTGAGTGTCAGTGGTATGCACTCTGTTATTTATCAAATTAAGCACATTTTCTGCGCGTGGTACAGCCGTATAGCAGCCCGAACGTGACCGGTCTTTCACAAAGAGGCTGTGTATGGAGTTTAGGGCACAAGGAAGGATCCGTTTTTAGCAGAATCACAGGACTGCAGGCGCCCTACTCTTTGCGTATGTGATTTTGCATGCAGTACATGGCCCGAATTTCATATAATGGAAAAATGTTGTTTTCTTGCGCTCATGTCACAATATGAATTGTTCTTTTTGGCTTTAAATACAATCAAACACTGTGACTGAATTTCAGGGTACTTATATTGTCATAATGTATTCTCACAGTTCTATTGTGAGCCTTAACATGTATATTTGCTGGCTGTTTAACAGATATCATGTACTGCCTTCAGTGAATGAAGGCCTTTTGTTTCCAGCTTGGTATTGGAAACTCAAACTGTTATTATGGAGAAATGCTGAAGGGTTTTCAGGAAAAGATTTGTTGGTCGTGCGCAGGCCATATAAAGAAACATGATAGCAGGAAAAAAATGCAGCTTTTGACTTTGGTGTCAGAGGTCAGAGCGTAGGCCTACATTTGTGTCTGAGGGGAGATCCTGTTTCCCTGACTAATTGCACGAGTGCCTGTATCTGAAGCTGATGGGCAACATTCGCAGTTCTGGTTCAGAAGATCAGCTGGCATGTGTGGCTCAGCCCCATTTTAACCCTTTAGGGTGTGAGATCACACATGTGATTATACTGTTTTTAACTGAACATTCTAATGCTGATGTAACAATCACTACTGGTGACCGGAGTTCTAGAACACTGACTTGGAATTTTGGAAAAACATTCACATTTGAAACACCAATCAGATTGGCTCAATTAACTAATTAGCTTCAAGCACTACTACCAGGTCACTTATACAATGAAACCACAGTAATACTTTTCATGTGGCTAGAAAGGAAGAGACTTCAGCTGTCATTCGTCAGCTTGTCGCTAAATTCGATGAAATGTCAGGTCACGTAAATTATTTGGCTATTTAAATAAATAGAGCAAAAGCTGACATGAAATCCAGAAATGGACACTGCCTCTATGCCCACCACTCACTGCATGTCAGTCATGTCCCTGTTCCTATCACAACTTGCGATTGAGACAAAGTTCCACCCTTCACCTCTCTCTTTTTTTTCATTTTCTATCACAAGCAAATCTGGCTTCCTGTGTGCTATGGATAAAGACGTTAAGGTGTGACCTCACAAATATGTGATTAGAACTGAACATTCTAAAGCTGATGTAACAATCACTACTGGTAATTGAATGCACTGCATTCTAGAACGCTGCATTAGAATAAAAAAATAAAAAATAAAAATTCAGAAAAAACCTCTCTTCATTGCATTTTAACGTAAAAAATTTGGTATATAAACGAAGGCGCTGGGGGCTTAAATATCATCATCAGGGTGATTGGGCTGGTGCGATTAGGCCTTGTTTGGGCCACGGAGCAGAAGGTCTTGCGTGTGTGTGACTTCACCCCTCTGGTGTTTTCTGGGTGTTTTTCCCCCTCAGCAGAGATGGCCTTTTAATCAGAGGCGCGAGCTGGAAGCCGTGAGGTGGCAGTGTGAGAAAGCTGGCCGACAGAAGAGCCCTCGCTGCCGACGGCTGCCAAAACTGAGCTCAGATTTTCTGCTGTTTTTTTATGATGCCTTTAATCAGCCCGGTGCTTTAATGGGCTAAACTGCTCCCTTACACACACCAACTCACGTGCCTGTGAAGCGCTTTGATTAAAAACATTCTTTCTTAATCGCAGGGCTGTGGGAACTGCCCTGTGGAACTTATCTCCGCGTGTCGTTAAAGCCGCTACTTACACAGCCGCGATACCGCCGTCAGAAATGTTTTATCCCGCGTCCCCCGCCCCCACCATATTCCGCGTCCCCCGCCCCCACCATATCCCGCGTCCCCCACCCCCACCATAACTGCAGCTTGTGGATATGCGGTACAGGTGTTTGGCTTGCGTCCAACAAACGCGCTGTTTTGATGTGTCCAGAAACTCTGGCCATTAAAGGGGCCTGTGCCGAAAACATAAGGGCGGGACGTGACGGGGAGAAAAGAAGGGATACGCTGTGGAGTCTCCGGAGAGAGGGATCATGGGAAAACCTGTTTGGTTTAAACTGTGAATGCTTCTGTGTCCCATCGACAGTCCCGCGGGGACAGGGAGGAAAAGGTCCTGTGTAGACGGGATTTACCGGGTGGCCAAAGTTTCCGTCGGAGGCTAATTCCAAAGCCCTGCACTTTCCGTATATCACAGGCGGTAATGAGGCAGTCTCCTCTGACCTCCTGACCTCCCCTGAATCCTGGATCTTCTGTTACCTGGCTCTGGAAGCTGGAGGCTGGAACAGAATCGGGGCAGCCCTGGGGTCCTGGCCAATCTAAAAAGATCAGAAGGGGTTTAGCTTGATGGACAGATAAAACACCTTTTTAACTTCCTCAGTAAATTAGACCCCTTCTGACCTTCCCAAAGTCCACCAGTGTTGGTTGGCACTGTTGGAACAACATCTGCTGTGCTGGATAAAGTTGTGAGGACTGACGCTGTTAGGACCTTCACTTCAAGTTTTTAAAAACATTTTTTTCTTCCTCTAAGTTTTTTTCCTGCCAGTTGCGATGGCCAATCGCATTTGCAGATCCGTTCCGTCAATGCCACGTCCTGGAGTTCCTGAGAGCTAGCGTGCATAGTTAGCCGCTGGCTCTGTGGCCAACCAGCAGAAGCCGCAGCCAGAGGAGGGCGGGGCTTATGCAGCTGCCGTAGGTGCAGGTGTGGAATGGAAAGCATACAGGAAAGAACAGACTGCTTTCCTGTCTGGCTGTTAGCGGAAAAAAACAAAATGCTATTCTCAGCCCGTAAGGATTTAAAACAAACTGTAAAAATGAGTATCCGTTTACTTTAAATTCAAGGTGTGAAATAGAATAACAAACACCTGTGTCATAACAAGTAAATGCAACGGTTTCTATGATGATAAGAAAAATCAAAAAATCTACAAAAAATGTAACGATGAACACTTGTTTTATTTTATTTAGAAGCAGCAGTAGTATTGTTGTTTGTATGTAGTATTTTAGCATGAAGCATTAGTCCTTGCATATGTTGACTTTTGGCACTGAAAAGTATTGTGACATGGTGCAGTCAGGTTGCTAGCACACAATCATGAGACTTAGGAGAAGGAAGACCCTGCAGACGGAACCCTCCATTCCTAAGTGATGCCAGGGATAAGGAACCTATAGAAAGCTCCACCAATCACAGAGTTCATTGGTAATAAGAACCTGAACAATCCTGACAGTGATTGGTGGATACTTGCTGGCTGTAGCCCCTTCAACAATAAAGGGATCCTGGAAGAGTATACAGAAAGCGTCTACCACCGTTGCAGTTGCTCCGTTTGTTCTTACCAACACAGTCTGTGATTGGTGCAGTGAGTGATCCAGCCGAATGACAGCTCCAAGATCTCAGCTTGATTTGTCACAGGCTTGTGGGTTTTTTTTTTAAAGTTGAGAAACCGTTTGGCACTGACAAGGATCATATTTTACGTAGACCTGCGCACCATGACGCCTGCTTAATCTGTAAGCAATCAGGCAGTGCAGTTCGATTTCATGCGTGGATGAACCGCAGGGCAAAAGCAGAAGGAAACATGTCTAAATCAGAACCAAAACAACAGACGTTGAGCCGTCCTGGATTTAAAGCTCAGCTATATCACAGCGAGCTTTTATAGCCTAAAGCCTTTTGCAATGTTACACTTCCTACTTTAACAGACAGAGCTGAGAATGAGGAAGGCGATCTTTGTTCAATTCCCTCAGGGGTGAGAGGTTTGGATTGTGAGCTGAAAGCTTGACGTTTGACCCTGTAAGATTGCCCCTGGCCTTCCTGTCTTTCTTTCCAGCAGCCATTCCCCTTCCTCCTGTTCCAGAGCCCACCTTTTCCCCACTAATTCATCCTCTGATATTTTACACTCTGTCCTGCCTGTTATCTCTTCAAAGGTACAGGGCTTTCTAAGTGGTGGAATGAGTCCATTTGAATGAATCCGAAACATTCCCATCTAGAGATCACCATCCACAAAAGCCTTGGTTGACACACTGAGTAAAAAAAAGCAAATCTCTTGTTGTAAACAACAGGCGATCTAATTGGGAGTCAATTCAGAGTTTGGCCAGAGGAGCAGGTTTATCTCCAGCTGTGCTTCAACCTGCCTCATCCTGCGGAGAGCTGGAGCATACAGAGCGAGAACATCTGGGAGGGGGGGGGGGGACAGATGTTTCTGCTAAGAGGTTGCGGAGAGAGATTTGATTGGTCTGGCAGAAGGTCTTGGAACAAGTAACTGGACAAATGTTTGACATGGACGAGAAGTAGGGGCTGGTCGAGGGTCACATTGATTTATGGGGGGAGGAAAGTTAACATCATCGTGTCATATTTAGTCTCGGTATATCACTGTATCTGGTGTCTTGAAATATGAGCGACTTGGAGAAAATCCCACTGCGAATGTGATTAAACTCAAATGTTTGTTTTTTTTCACATTATGGAAAGCCCTTTGTAGTGTTACCAATACTTTGACTTATCAGATTCAAAGGTAAAATTATAAGCAGATTTCAGATATGGTTGATGTCTTAACGAGACATAAGAATGGACAGATACTGTGTTTAACGTCGAATACTGGAGATAGATACGGTGTATGGATATTGTCTTTGAACATTAATGCTAAATCTTGGCATGTTCTAAATCCCTGGGGCTGGGCTAACGTCTGGGCAAAAGCCTGTTAAGGCTGGGCGGGATATCAAGGGGGATTGTGGGAGAGGATATTAATACACGGGGTGCCATATTTTATTTGGTCATTTTGGTCTGATGGATAGCAGTACACAAATTCTGTGGAGAGGTGCAGACTGACACACCCTTTATGTATTTATTTGTTATTTATTTATTCATTGGACTTACTTTACATGCTGTCATGTGAAGTTAATATTTCTATATTGGAAAACGTGTACATTATGGAGTCTCAATATATTGTATTTTTACTTTTATTTTTTCTTTTATTTTATTCCTTCCTGTGTGTATTGTGTGTCTTATTGACCGCTTGTTTTGACTTGACTGCAACCATATGACCCCTTGGGAATCGATGGTAACCCCTCGCTACTGTTCATTTGCCCGGGATTCCCACAGAATCAGCTCTGCAGAGAGCATTACCTAAAGACAGCATTTGGAAAATGTGAAAAATATACATCAAATGCAAAAGTGTTGTTTTGAAAATTAAGTCATGAATATTGAATATATTTAGCGTATGGGCTCTGGTTAGCGTATGGGCTCTGGTAAGCGTATGGGCTCTGGTTAGCGTATGGGCTCTGGTTAGCGTATGCGCTCTGGTTAGTGTATGGGCTCTGGTTAGCGTATGGGCTTTGTTTAGCGTATGGGCTCTGGTTAGCGTATGGGCTCTGGTTAGCGTATGGGCTCTGCTTAGCGTATGGGCTCTGCTTAGCGTATGGGCTCTGTTTAGAGTATGGGCTCTGGTTAGCGTATGGGCTCTGGTTAGCGTATGGGCTCTGGTTAGCGTATGGGCTCTGGTTAGTGTATGGGCTCTGGTTAGCGTATGGGCTCAGTTTAGCGTATGGGCGCTGTTTAGCATATGGACTGTGCTTGGCATGGTCCTAATGCCAAGGCTAGTGGTTTACACTCATCTGCTTTTCATACCTGATGATTGCATAAGTGCCCTGAGGTACTGACTCGTTTGAAAATGCATTTTCTGGCCAAATCAGCATGAGAGAGGCCTGAAGGTGTGTGTGAATGTGAGGCTTTATTAATCTGTGTGTGAGAAATACTGTCGTTTCTAATTCACTTCGATTGTCACATGTATGTATTCATTTATATGAGCAACATGCATCACATTCGAGATCAACTAAGCAGTGCTGTGGAACTTTATTTAAAAATGACATTTTTTGAAAAGATATGTGTGGATGTAGTCAGGGATGGAAAAAAAAAACCTTATTGGTTGTGGCCCAATATAACATATTTTTCCCATACTTGTCATACTCATGTCTGCATACTGCAATCAGTAATCTTGCCAAATTGAAAGGCAGTCTGGGAGAAATTGTGCAGGTTGCCTTTTTTGGCCTCGAGCCTGCGCGCCTCTGCTGTGCCTCCCCCTTCAGTGCTTTCATCCTCGCACAGCCAGCTTCTCTTCACCTCCCGACACAAAAACCGAAGTTCTCACAGTCAGCAGAAAAGCACTTGTTTCTTTTAGAGTTCACAATGGGCCCGGTCCTCCGGTGTGGGTCCAGCTGGACCGGGTTGCCCCTGACGTTCGCTGACCTATTTGGAAGCACCTGGAGTTTTGCCTCTCCATCTACGGAGATGTCAGACAGGAAGTGCCTGGGCTGGGGCGAGAGGATCCTTTATTACGGCCTCTTCACACTCACAGGAACTCTCCGGCCCAGTCCTCTTAACTGCTCACCTGCAGCTCACTATCTGCGGAGGCAGCCAGGAGAGTCCAGTGGAATTAGTTATTTAACCAAATCGTGTAAAAAGGAAAGAAGAGCGAGGAGCTGCGTCAGAGCGAGAGCGAAGCGAGGAGCTGCGTCAGAGCGAGAGCGAAGCGAGCGCTGCGTCGCTCCGAAGCTCGAGTTTCGCTCGGAGCAGAACTCCTCCGCGGCTCTCTGAGCGCGCTTCTGGGCGCATTACACCGCTGCACGGCTCTCTGAGCGCGCTTCTGGAAACGTGCCGTTGTGCCAAGTCTCTGCCTGTCGGTTTCTTTGGGCTCCGTTTTGGAAAACGCAGATATGCGCTTTGAGTGTCACTTCTGGCTATTATAAGAGAATTAAGTTGTTTGTTTTTTTTTTTATACGGTAAATAGAAATAGGTTCGGTGATAGATGTGCTTTAAGGCTCGAGTTTCGCTCGGAGCAGAGAGTGATTCCGCGGCTCTCTATCCCCGGTGGGGGTGGAGTAGGGTCGGTGGGGGTGCAGTAGGGTCGGTGGGGGTGGAGTAGGGTCGGTGGGGGTGCTGTAGGGCCGGTGGGGGTGGAGTAGGGCCGGTGGGGGTGGAGTAGGGCCGGTGGGGGTGCTGTAGGGCCGGTGGGGGTGGAGTAGGGCCGGTGGGGGTGGAGTAGGGTCGGTGGGGGTGCAGTAGGGTCGGTGGGGGTGCAGTAGGGTCGGTGGGGGTGCTGTAGGGCCGGTGGGGGTGGAGTAGGGCCGGTGGGGGTGCTGTAGGGCCGGTGGGGGTGGAGTAGGGCCGGTGGGGGTGCTGTAGGGCCGGTGGGGGTGCTGTAGGGCCGGTGGGGGTGGAGTAGGGCCAGTGGGGGTGCTGTAGGGCCGGTGGGGGTGGAGTAGGGCCGGTGGGGATGGAGTAGGGCCGGTGGGGGTGGAATAGGGCCGGTGGGGGTGGAGTAGGGCCGGTGGGGGTGCTGTAGGGCCGGTGTGGGTGGAGTAGGGCCGGTGGGGGTTCTGTAGGGCCGGTGGGGGTGGAGTAGGGCCGGTGGGGGTGCTGTAGGGCCGGTGGGGGTGCTGTAGGGCCGGTGTGGGTGGAGTAGGGCCGGTGGGGGTGGAGTAGGGCCGGTGGGGGTGGAGTAGGGCCGGTGGGGTGCTGTAGGGCCGGTGGGGGTGCTGTAGGGCCGGTGGGGGTGGAGTAGGGCCGGTGGGGGTGCTGTAGGGCCGGTGGGGGTGGAGTATGGTCGGTGGGGGTGCTGTAGGGCCGGTGGGGGTGCTGTAGGGCCGGTGGGGGTGGAGTAGGGCCGGTGGGGGTGGAGTAGGGCCGGTGGGGGTGCTGTAGGACCAGTGGGGGTGGAGTAGGGCTGGTGGGGGTGGAGTAGGGCCGGTGAGGGTGCTGTAGGGCCGGTGGGGGTGCTGTAGGGCTGGTGGGGGTGCTGTAGGGGCGGTGCGGGTGGAGTAGGGCCGGTGGGGGTGGAGTAGGGGGTGGAGTAGGGCCGGTGGGGGTGCTGTAGGGCCGGTGCGGGTGGAGTAGGGCCGGTGGGGGTGGAGTAGGGCCGGTGGGGGTGCTGTAGGGCCGGTGGGGGTGCTGTAGGGCCGGTGGGGGTGGAGTAGGGCTGGTGGGGGTGGAGTAGGGCCGGTGGGGGTGGAGTAGGGCCGGTGGGGGTGCAGTAGGGCCGGTGGGGGTGGAGTAGGGCCGGTGAGGGTGCTGTAGGGCCGGTGGGGGTGGAGTAGGGCCGGTGGGGGTGCTGTAGGGCCGGTGGGGGTGCTGTAGGGCCGGTGGGGGTGGAGTAGGGTCGGTGGGGGTGCTGTAGGGCCGGTGGGGGTGGAGTAGGGCCGGTGGGGGTGCTGTAGGGTCGGTGGGGGTGGAGTAGGGCCGGTGAGGGTGGAGTAGGGCCGGTGGGGGTGGAGTAGGGCCGGTGGGGGTGGAGTAAGGCCGGTGGAGGTGGAGTAGGGCTGGTGGGGGTGGCAGGAACAGGCCAGTTGAGGCCGGAGTTCGTCCCTGAGTGGAGCAGTCACCGCAGGGTGTGGGGGTTAATTTGCAGTGATTGTGCGGGTAATTTTCTGCTTAGTTAAACCCACAGTCTCCAGAGTAGATTTTGTTTGGGGGAGGGGTTGAGTGTTCGTAAAACGCAGTCCAGACAATGCCAGAGTTCTGTTCTCTCCTTCAGTACATCAGTCATTTTCCTGTCAAGTAATCGGGTTCCCTGGGACGGCTGTGAACAGGATTCCTGGATGATTGGTTGTTGCTGAATGAGGGAGCTGCCAATGGCAGGATAACAGAGCATTTACACGGGACATGACATTACACAAGCTAACATACACTAATACCCACCACCCCAACACACGCGCGCACACATGCCCACGCACTACACGCACATGTACACACACACGCGCGCACACACACACACTCACATACACACATGCACACGCATATACACACACACGCACGTGCACACGCGCACACACACGCATTTGTATTCAATTTATTAGTTTATTTTATTTTTGTTGTGCTCATGCAGAGTGAAATGTCCAGTCTTAATTCAACACTTAATAGATAACAGTTGGTCCCACATTCCAAATGTTGAGTGGGACCAAATGTTGTTGGTTAAGAGTTTAAATAACGCTGGACATTCTATTGTGTGCTTCTGCAATTTGTATCTATGTACGGCATGTCAATAAAGCTCATTTGAATTTGAATTTACGGTAAGAGTGACTCACTCAGGATCAGTCATTAGTGATCCAACCTGCACATTATCAAAAACCTTAGCACTTGCTTTGACTGTAGATCTACATAACAGAAATGTGGATTTCTGAACTTTTCTCTCCCGCTTGCCAAGCAGCAAACACAAATACATTGAAAGATCTGCGCAGACGAATGAACAGTTCACTCTGTAACTATGGCAGCTGTTCTCTGTCTCCTTAAAGGCATAATACACCTTTTAAATATCAAATTAAACATTCTTTTCTGTGAGGAAAAAAACAGAAATGTAAGCATTAACAGATGAATAATCAATTGACACAATTTCTCTCTCCCCCCCCCCTCCCCCAGATCTGCAGGGGAGGAACAGCTCTGCAGTGTTCTGGGGCACTGGTTTTGGAGGGGGGTACCAGTCCCTGCTGCTGGATGAGGACCGAGGCTGGCTGCTGGTGGGGGGGAAGGATCACATCTACATGCTGCAGTCTGACAGCCTGGCATTGCCAACACGCAAGGTCTGGACCGAGCGTGTGTGTGAGTGTATGTGTGTGTGTATCTGTGTATGAGTGTGTGAGTGTGTGTGTGTGTGTGTGTGTGTGTGTGTGTGCGTGTGTGTGTGTGCGTGTGTGTGAGTGTGCATCTGTATGTGAGTGTGTGCGTGTGTGTGAGTGTGTGCATGTGAGTGTGCTTCTGCGTGTGTATGTGTCGACGTGTGTGTGTGCTGTGTGTGTGTGTGAGAGAGAGTGTGCATGTGAGTGTATGTGTGTGTGTGTGTCTGCGTGTGTGTGTGTGTGTGAGTGTGTGTATATCTGTGTGTGTGTGTGAGTGTGTGCTGATGTGTATAAATGTCTGTAGTCTGTATCAGATGGAGTAAGGCTAAGTTCTGGGGTGCGCAGGGTGAGGGGCTTTGGATGTTCTGCTACACCACAGCATCAGGCAGGGCAATAAGAGGAGACCCTTCCTGGGAGAACGTCCTGTATTTGTGGTTCGATCAGATTTCTTCATTTCCTGTCAGCAGAAACACAGCTCAGTTTGTTGCAATGCTCAGCTCAGCTTGAGGGCTGTACCAGGAAGGAACATTTGTCAAGCCTGTTGGATGAATTACCTGCGGGTCCTTTTTCGCCGTTTCCTTGGTGACACCCTGTCTCTCGCTCCTTCAGATCTACTGGCCGGCTGAGAGGGAGCACATCGAGCACTGCAAATCGGCGGGAAAGAACGCTGAGGTAGGCTGGGAGGTGGACATCTTAACCCTAACCCTAACCCTAACCCTATTGGCTGGCTGAGAGGGAACACATCGAGCATTCCACGTTCCACCCACATTCCAGAGTGGGACCAAATGTTATGTGTTAAGAGTTCAATTTACACTGGCCATTACACATTAACAGGCATTTAGCAGGTGCTCTTATCCAGAGCGACTTACACAACTTTTTACATAGCATCTACACTGCATCCGTTTATACGGCTGGATATATACTGAAGCAATGCAGGTTGCAATGCAGGTTGCCTGCTCAAGGGTACAATGACAGTATCTTATGTGGGAATCGAACCAGTGACTTTAGGTTACAAGAGCAGCTCCTTACCCATTATACTATACTACACTGGCACCGTTCGCAGGTTCAATATGATCAGTATGATCAGTGTGATCAGTGTGGTCAGTAAGATCAGTGTGATCAGTGTGGTCAATATGATCAGTATGATCAGTGTGGTCTGTATGATCAGTGTGATCAGTGTGGTCAGTATGATCACTATGATCAGTGTGGTCAGTAAGATCAGTGTGAGCAGTGTTATCAGTGTGATCAGTGTGATCATTATGATCAGTATGATCAGTATGATCAGTGTGGTCAGTATGATCAGTGTGAGCAGTGTTATCAGTGTGATCATTATGATCAGTATGATCAGTATGATCAGTGTGGTCTGTATGATCAGTGTGATCAGTGTGGTCAGTATGATCAGTATGATCAGTGTGGTCAGTAAGATCAGTGTGAGCAGTGTGATCAGTGTGATCATTATGATCAGTATGATCAGTATGATCAGTGTGGTCAGTAAGATCAGTGTGAGCAGTGTTATCAGTGTGATCAGTGTGATCATTATGATCAGTATGATCAGTATGATCAGTGTGGTCAGTGTGGTCAGTATGATCAGTGTGGCCAGTGTGATCGATGTGATCAGTACGATCAGGGGCACAGGGGAGGAGCAGCTGCTGTGGTGGTCCAGATCGTGGCAGTACCGTACGCTCCCCTTGTGCACGCTGTCATATTTCCTGTGTTCTGCAGACGGAATGCGCTAACTTCGTGAGGGTCCTGCAGCCGTTCAATAAAACCCACGTCTACGTCTGCGGGACGGGGGCCTACCACCCACTCTGCACCTACATCGACCTGAGCCAGAGCACAGAGGTGAGAAGCGTTACCCTAGAGAGGGCACGAGTGCCCCCGTCTCTGCCCCCATCTCTGCCCCTGTCTCTGCCCCCGGCTGTGCAGCTGCCCCTCACTGTTTAATGAGCAACACACGATGACAGGGCTGCAGACATGCTGGCAGATTTGGCAGGAAACCTTTCCTCCCTGAATTTGATTGGAAACTTTGGATTTTTTCCATTTCCATGGAGCACGTAAACAGGAAGCTGGCATCATCCTTTGTTTACTGTTGGTCTTTCACGGCTGTGACTAATGAAGTGTACAGAAAACACCATTAAATTAAAACATGACTCATGTAATGTGGTAATAAACAGCTTTTCTAATTTCCTGAGAAAGACGGCCTTTGCCTGTTTCGAAGCTACAATTTTTTTTATGGCACTGGTAATACGTAAGAATGAAAAAAGAATTATAAAATTAACGTACAAACTAGTATATGAAATAGTATATGAAAATAGTATAGAAACATCGACTGTGCTTGCAAACTCTCACTCTACAAATATACAGTACATACTATTTATTGTGTTTATTCATAATATGTAATATAATCTGTTACAATATCGTAAATTGTATATCTTTTTCATGGTTTTATACACACTCTCATACAAACACACTTACCCACATACGCTCTCACACACACACACACACATAAGCAGTAGTGGGTCGTCTTTAGCTGAAATGGACTCTCTTTCCCAGAAGCCTTCATTCCAGCTGGAGTCCGGTAGGGGGAAGTGTCCCTACAGCCCGCTGGAGCCTTTCACTGCACTCCTGACTGGTGAGTCACAAAACCGTACCAGCGGGGGGGCACAGCCTTGACACCCCCTCTACCGCTGGCTAATTGATGAGTGTGAGTGTGTGCACTTTTGGAAGTTCCATAAATATGGGCGGAATCTGAGATGTACCCTCGGCTGTCCGGATGTCTCTGAGGTCACATCTCTTCAGCGGGCTGTTGGCCGTGGAGAAGGAGCTGAGAGAGGAGCTGACGCAGCCACTCTTTTAACTGGCCCAAACTCTCCCTTTCCCGCCCCAGACGGAGAGCTCTATGCCGGGACGTCCGTGGACTTCATGGGCGCCAACGCCGCCATTTTCCGCACGTCCGTCTACGGCAGCAGCCAGCACTACATCCGCACCGAGGCCTACCAGGACCACTGGCTCAACGGTGAGAGGGCGGGGCCAGCCGCTCAAAGGATGGGCGGGGCCAGTCACGTTCTTGTGTGGAGGGATTTGCTGTTACTCTGGTCTTCATTGACCATTTAAAGAATTTGATGACACAGTTAATGCATCTCACCTGTTTTTGGGGATTTAGCTGGTTGTTGGCTGTAAGGTGAAAACCTGCAGACGCTGCAGCTCTGAATACCTCTGTTCCGGAATGTTCTTTAGTCTCCCGTTTTGGGACTTTGCTGCGTCTGTCACCCGTATCTGTCAGATAGTCTTGTCTTTCGGTTTTCTCAGAGTCCGGCTCCTTGTTTGACTCTCCGTTTCCCTCCCCATTAGCCTGTTCCTCCTCTCGTTTATCTCCGCAGAGCCGGAGTTTGTGAGCTCCTTCTCCATCCCGGACACCCACAGCCCCGACGACGACAAGGTGTACTTCTTCTTCAAGGAGACGGCGGTGGAGTCCAGCCAGTGGGACAGGCGCATCTACAGCCGGGTGGCACGCGTGTGCAAGGTGAGAGAGAGGAAAGCTCCAGGCTGAGTGTGCTCGCTCGCCCCCGATCCGCATTCCAGCAGGAGCGGCTGCCGCTGGTTTAGAGATGAGGATCAGCCGTTCCAGTTGTTACTCAGCTCTGTGGATCTGCACTCCTGCTGATCACACTGTGGCTGATTGCGCTTCATTGGGTGCTGTACGGTCCCCGGGTTAGGGGATGGTCCCACAGGCTTTGGCCATCTGCTTCCAAAAGCGGTTAGCCGTTAGTCAGAGCCGGTTCGGCCCAGTCGCTCAGGCGCCGTGGTTTGAAAAATCCAACCGATGAGAGGTGGGAGGGCAACTTTGGGTTGTTTTAAAACTCTTAGTCGAAACCTTTGAAAATAACGGCGGTCACAATGGCTGCGGCCAGTGAGAACAGCCCCGAAGGCTTCCTTCTGCAGTATCGGGACATCAGGGTTAAGGCTCATTCCATTTCAATTCAGTCAGTTCAGTGAGTTATTGAAATTCAAAACCCCCCATGAACATTTTGTGAGGCATGGGTTTTTCTCAGAAAATGTCAACAAAATCATTGATGCAATCACTGCAACACATTTCAGCCAGTTTTACATGTGTTATCTGTAGAGCAAATTTAAAATAAATGATCCAAAAAGCAAATGTAGATCGGGGGCATATTCCAGTTTTACTTTGTGTTTGAATGTATACCAGGAGTGTGGTGCAAGTTGACCGAAAGCTGTCCTTCCTGTTCTTACCCTGACAGCATTAATTATGATCTCAGAATGCATAACTGGGAGACCCTGTTAATAGCTTGAGAGTGCCTTATCCATGTCTCTGTAATATAAAGCATCTTGCAGTCAGTTGTGTGTTGAGCAGGTTATGTGTTCAGTAGGGTGTGTGTTGAGCAGGTTATGTGTTCAGTAGGTTGTGTGTTGAGCAGGTTATGTGTTCAGTAGGGTGTGTGTTGAGCAGGTTATGTGTTCAGTAGGGTGTGTGTTGAGCAGGTTATGTGTTCAGCAGGTTGTGTGTTGAGCAGGTTATGGGTTCAGTAGGGTGTGTGTTGAGCAGGTTATGTGTTGAGTAGGGTGTGTGTTGAGCAGGTTTTGTGTTGAGTAGCGTGTGTGTTGAGTTGGATGTGTGTTGAGCAGGTAGTGTGTTGAGTAGGGTGTGTTGAGCAGGTTATGTGTTGAGTAGGGTGTGTGTTGAGCAGGTTTTTTGTTGAGTTGTATGTGTGTTGAGCAGGTTATGTGTTGAATAGGGTGTGTGTTGAGCAGGGTGTGTGTTAAGCAGTTTGTGTGTTGAGCATGTCATGTGTTGAGCTGGTTGTGTATTGGGCAGGTGGTGTGTTGAGTTGGATGTGTGTTGAGCAGATTATGTGTTGAGTAGGGTGTGTGTTGAGCAGGTTTTGTGTTGAGTAGCGTGTGTGTTGAGTTGGATGTGTGTTGAGCAGGTTATGTGTTGAGTAGGGTGTGTTGAGCATGTTGTGTGTTGACCAGTTTGTGTGTTGAGGTTATGTGCTGAGTAGGGTATGTGTTGAGCAGGGTGTGTGTTGAGTAGGGTGTGTTTTGAGCAGGTTATGTGTTCAGTAGGGTGTGTGTTGAGTTGGATATGTGCTGAGCAGGTTATGTGTTGAGTTGGATGTGTGTTGAGAAGGTTGTGTGTTGAGTAGTGTGTGTGTTGAGCAAACTGTTGAGGTTGTGTTGAGGCTGTGTTGAGGTTGTGTGTTGAGTAGGGTCTGTGTTGAGTTGGATGTGTGTTGAGCAGGCTGTGTGTTGAGGTTGTGTATTGAGTTGGATGTGTGTTGAGCATGTTATGTGTTGAGTAGGGTGTCTGTTGAGCAGTTTGTGTGTTGAGGTTATGTGTTGAGTAGGGTGTGTGTTAAGTTGGATGTGTGTTGAGCAGTGTGTGTGTTGAGGTTATGTGTTGAGTAGGGTGTATGTTCAGTAGGTTGTGTGTTGAGCAGGATGTGTGTTGAGTAGAGTGTATGTTGAGCAGGTTATGTGTTAAGCAGGCTGTGTGTTGAATAGGGTGTGTGTTGGACGGGTTATGTGTTGAGCAGGTTGTGCGTTGAGCAGGTTATGTGTTCAGTAGGGTGTGTGTTGAGCAGGTTGTGTGTTGAGTAGTGTGTGTGTTGAGCAGTTTGTGCGTTGAGGTTGTGTGTCGAGTAGTGTGTGTGTTGAGCAGTTTGTGTGTTGAGGTTGTGTGTTGAGTAGTGTGTGTGTTGAGTAGGCTGTGTGTTGAGCGGGTTATGTGTTGAGCAGGTTGTGTGTTGAGTAGGCTGTGTGTTGAGCGGGTTATGTGTTGAGCAGGTTGTGTGTTGAGTAGGGTGTGTGTTGAGTAGTGTGTGTGTTGAGCTGTCTCTGCTGTTTCAGAATGACATTGGGGGTAAGAGGAGCCTGATTAACCGCTGGACCACCTTCCTGAAGGCCAGGCTTGTGTGCTCGGTCCCCGGCCCGGATGGGATGGACACACACTTCGACGAGCTGGGTACAGAAACACACCCCTCCGAACACACCGCACGGCTATGGAAAAATACAGCTGGTGTCCCACGAGCTTAGAGTTTGAGGGTTAAATCTGATATTTATTCTTAAAAATACGTTATTAACTTAGGAATGCTGTTTTTCATTTCCTTTTTCCACACAGGAAATAAAACCCAAAAATTAAAATCTGAAAAACGAACTGAGTTCGGTTCACTGGAAACAGAATAAAACTGAAAAGTTCTTGTTCGAACGTGTTCAGGCGAGCAAGTGTGTTGTTTTGACCCCAGTCTCGATCCCTAGAGCCTCTGGAAAGGGAAACTCCAGTGGGTGGGATGTCTGTGGTCTTATCGCTTCTAGCACATTTTAGAGAGTAGTGCTGAGGGTCTGCTGAGAGGCTCTTGCTAAGACTCATACGCACAGATGGGCCCCTTGGACTGGCATTAAACCTGGACCGTGCCAGTGACTGGTGGTCCCACAGAATGATGTATATGATTGGGCCATTCCAAATTGGAGAGAAAAAGGGGGAACAGCATTTAAAAATATAGTGTTATGCTATACATTAGAGGTTCAGCCTGCTTGAATTTCTGCCTCCATCTGGAGCCCCACCCATGTGAGATCATGATTCGGCAGAACTCATAACTGACCAATGGACTTCTAGCAAAGTACATCCCAGGAAGTTAGCTGGACTTTTCTCATGTCAGTGTCAACTTGTCCAGGCTCGTAGTACTTTAAGTTAATGAACCTGAGAAATTAGTTTCATGTAGATGCAGTAAAAAGCAAAGCTTCTTATCTCTGAACACTTGAACTAAAACACAGAGCACATGGAATCCTGTAATTCTGATCTCGGTTCAGTAGACCAGCTCAGCTCAGGCTTGACTTTGGGCCTTCAGATGTTCTCAGACCTCTGTGTGACTTCGTGTTTCTATCCCTCCCTTTTCAGAGGATATCTTCGTTCTGGAAACCAAGGATTCCCAGAATCCAATCATCTATGGACTCTTCTCTACTTCCAGGTAAGAGATGACTATGCAGTCATGTGTCGTGATTGGTAATTGAACTTGATTCAGCTGCTCAAAACATGATATAAATCTTTTCATGTGTCATATACTGTATGTCTGGTACTGTGTGGGATATATGTCGGAGCTGATCATGGTTCAGTCAGAGATTTTATTGTTAGTGTAACTGTTTTAAGTGTAACTGTTTAACTTATTTAAGGTTTGGCGGCTTGTGTGACAAAGCCTAGCTTAGCTCTTTTTACTGTGGTGATTTACAATGTAGTTTGACCATAGCTTTTTTGTGTTGGCCTACACTGACAAGCAGCTCATGAACAAGAATGGCATTTCACATCCGAATCAAAAAGGAATTTATTTTGTGATTGCTTGTGAGCTTTCAAAAAGTCTGTTTGATTGGCTGCCAGCTTCAATTGCCAGAAATGTACCTTTGGGCCAAGAAAACGCCCGGAAAGACAACAGGATGTCACAGGAAACCCTGACGCGTGAGAACAATCACGCCCGCGCACGCTCTCGCCCTGGGGCAGGCAGGGAGTAAGGCCAGTGGGCGGGGTCTCAGGGCCGTGGGCGGGGTCTCAGGGTGGTGGGCGGGGTCTGCGGAGGCCTGGGCGATGGGTGTTATTCTAACCCATGTTGTTGTAAGTGCAGGCCGTTTCCTCTCTCTTGCGTAAGTAGTCCTGTGGCTGCGTTTCCTGAGCAGATGCAGGATTATATTACGCTGTGTGCTGATGAGTGATTGGTTCGATTCTGCAGATAGGTGCTGCTTGATTTCCATGTTCTGCGTGTGAAGGAACACGGGCCATGAACATTTGAGCTTAAAGTTTGGACGATTTTTCCTTTCAGCTGGTTCTGTCCTTACCGTTCTTTCTGGTGTGCAGTTTCCTGTTTGTTTGCTGGTTATAGATAAGACCATCACAGTGACGGGAAAATTGCTGCCCTGAGCTGATTAAGCTGTGAAAACATTTTTTTCTTCTCAGATTTGCTTCCAAAGAAGGTTCCAGAATGATTTGCTGTTACTGACAGGATGAGATGTGACTGATAGAATAACAGATTAAAGGTTTAGTGAGAATGACTCACTCCCCCTGCAGGTGCTTCTTTCATGGGTGTGGCAGTTTGGGATTAGCATTGTATTAATCCCACATGCAACTGCACATACTTATCAAAAACACAAGTGGTGTGTTTACATGTGATTCTGCAGGGAAAATGAAAGATTTTTAATTCTTTTAACTTACTCTGTGCTTGTGTCTCTCTCCCTCTCCCCCCTCCTCTCTCTCCCCCCCTCCTTCTCTTCCTTTCTCTTCCTCTTATTTCTCTCCCTTCTGTCTCTTGTGATCTCTCTCTCCCTCCCTATCCCCCTTCTTTCTCTCTTTCTCCCTCTATCCCTCTCTCCATCTCTCCCTCCCTCCCTTTCTTTCCCCCTCCCCACCTCATCTCTCTCTTCTCCCCCCCTCCTCCCCCCTCCCCTCCCTCCTCTCTCCCTCTCCTCCCCCCCTCCCCTCTCTCTCCCCCCCTCCCCTTCCCCCTCTACCCCCCCTCTCTCTCCCTCTCCTCCCCCTCCCCCTCCCCTCTCTCCCTTCCTCTCTCCCCCCCTCCCCTTCCCCCTCTACCCCCCCTCTCCCTCCCTCCCTCTCCCCCTCCCCTCTCTCCCCCCCTCTCCCTCCCTCTCCTCCCCCCCTCCTCTCTCCCCCTCCCCCCCTCTCTCTCCCCCACCCCCCCCCCCCCCCATCTCCCCCCCCCCTCCCCCCTCTCTGTAGCTATGTGTTTCGGGGCTCTGCAGTCTGTGTGTACTCCATGGCCTCCATCCGGTCCGCCTTCAACGGGCCCTTCGCCCACAAGGAGGGCCCCGATTACCGCTGGGTGGAGTACAAGGGGAGGGTGCCTTACCCCCGCCCCGGCACGGTAAGGTCCCGCCCGTTTGGAAGGGCAGAGCAGAGTGGGCGGGGGTTCAGCGTTTCCAGAGAGGGAGGGGGGAGACGTAACGGGCCCCTCAATGGGTCCCTCCTAAATTCCTGACACGCTCTCAGGGGAAACTCACAGGTGCCTGGGGGTCTGATTGAGTTGAGCTGGCCGGTCCCGTTCTGGGGTTCAGTTAATTAGCTTTTGGGATCTGGAGTGCCACTGTTATGTAATAATTGAAAGTTCAGCTGTTTGCATGAAATGAAAAACCTACAGGATGGCAGATCTCCAGGAACAGGGTTGGTTGCCACTGTTTTAGACCCATCTGATACCTGCCCAGACTCCCAGGTATTCCTGCTTAACATTGAGGGTCTCCCTACCATCGAAGTCAAAACGTTCATGTGTGATTTATGCTCTGAAAATGTGTTATGGGGAGGCCAAGCACTGGCCTCAGAAACTCCACTGAGAATCTGGGACCTCCTGCAGGGGAACAGGAGATCTGAGTATCTGGTTACTCTGGAGAATCTGTGGTGATATTGGCCTGCCTCACGTGGAATGTGGTTGTGGTCCCCCCAGTGCCCCAGCGAGACCTACGACCCGCTCCACAAGTCCACGCGGGACTTTCCCGACGACGTGGTCAGCTTCATGAGAGGCCACCAGCTGATGTGGGAGCCGGTGGTGCCCATCAACCGCAGGCCCGTCTTCATGAGGCCCGGCGCCCCCTACAGCCTGAAGAGGGTGGTGGTGGACCGGGTGGAGGCGGAGGACGGGCAGTACGACGTGCTGTACCTGGGGACAGGTGCGTACTGCGTGTGCGCTCAGTCATGGGACAGCAGAGATCGAGGTCGTGGTCATAAACAGACACGTTCCTAACAAAAACAGACGTGGGTAAGGATTCCCCCGTGCTTTAAGTGTGTGGGCTTTCACAGTGACCAGTCAGGGGCTCAGACTTCAGTCCTGGGACTGCCAGAGTGCCGACCGGTCAGAGTGCCGATCAGTTTAATTATTTGACCGGTCGCAGATTCGATGCACCGCGATTCCAAGGCCTGAATTGGCATGTGGGTGAAAGGAAACCATGGCAACCTGCAGGCAGGCACTCTGGACCTCTGGGACGGGAGCTCTGAGTCCCCTGGTGTAGATGGGACAGACATCACCATGGTTTCGGGAGTAAAAAAGCATGCGGGGCGCTGAGAGACCGTAAGACTGACCCGGGGTCAGTGGGGCTCTGACCTGCCTGTCTGGCCTGATATACGAGACAGGATATTTAACCTGAGGAAGCTGACCCCAGGTCAGCTCAGGGGCATCCTCAGGTCACAGGCTTTGTCCAGTGAGTTAAAAGCCTTCACTCCCCGAGCCCGCCTTTCCTTTATTAGTGGGCGGGGCTGATGTGCCCGCCCACGTGCGGTGGCTTGACCAATGACCTGTGACTGGAAGAGGTAACACCCTTTACTTGTAAGCAGAAGAAGGGAGACTAGTCACTTATATTATTCATCATTTTTGTTAAAGGTGGCTTATTGTAACTTTGGACAACTCTGAACCTGAATTAATATGTAATATTTAAAAAAATTAATAAATAAAATCCCTCTGGCTGTACTGCTTGCACAGAGCTAAAACAGGATAGGTACCTCAATAGGAAATGCAATTGCGTCACACTTTGAACGTCTATAGAAACCTGACCAAGCTGCCAACGCTTATAACCTATTTATAAAATTGATTTCACTGTTAAAAGGTAGTAAAAATGTACACCCAGTTGATGCAGACAGATGCACAGACAGACAGATGCACAGCCAGACAGACCAGCAGAGCAGAGTGCAGTTCCCTTAGGGTGAGTGTCATTGCAGTCTATTTGTAGTGAGTGTTTACAGCATGTTTGCTTGCTTTTGTATTTAGCTTGGCTCTATTAGCTGATCTACACTTCTGAGTGATTTGGTGTAATGGTAAGACTGAGGAGTTCAGTATGCGGACAGTGATTGCATCAGGCTAGGGGTCTGGCTGCTGGAAACATCCTTGTTTGGAGACAGGACAGTTCCCACGGCTGTCTTCACCCAGCTACACTGGGAGCGTCCTGGGACAGTCCTGATATTCTGAGCAGCAAACAAAAATGTGTGTGTGTGAGCGTGTGTGTGTGTGTACGTGTGTGCGTACAGTGTGTGTGTGCATGTGTGTGTGCGTGCGTGCGTGTGTGTGTGTGTCTGAGTACATGAGCGTGCGTGTGTGTGTGTGTGTATGCAGTGTGTGCGTACAGTGTGTGTGTGCGTGTGTGTGTGCGTGCGTGTGTGAGTGTGTGTGTGTGAGTGCATGTATGTGTGTGTGTGTGTGTGTGTGTGTGTATGTATGTGTGTGTGAGTGTGTGTGTGTGTATGTGTGCGTGTGTGCGTGTGTGAGAGTGTGTGTGTGTGTGTGCTGAGCACATGCTTACAGAGGATGTGTTATGGGTTTGAGTTGTGTGTGCTAAGCACATGCTTACAGGGGATGTGTTAAGGGTTTGAGAGGCCTGGCAGCTGCAGCTGCTGCATAAATCGTGCTCAGAGTCCAGCGCATGGCGCATGGGGCAAGTTTGCGGCTGCTACGCTTTCAGTAACTACGTAACTGCTAGATCCGACACTGGAGAATGTTCACAGGGGTCTTCCACCACAACAAAACAACATGTTTGAACTGCAAAAACGTCTCTACTTAATTAAGTGTGGTTGTGTGTGTGAGAGTTTGTTAGTCGGTGATGAAAGGCCTCATTTCCTTATGGAGGGGCGTGTCTAACCGGTGACCGCTCTGTTCCTCAGACACCGGGAAAGTGCTGAAGGCCATCTCCATCCCCAAGGACAACTGGGAGATGGAGGAGATCGTCCTGGAGGAGCTGAGCGTGTTTCAGGTATGGAAACTCCACATTCGGTGTCACCGCGCTCCCCTCTCATTGGTCCGTCCGTTCTGGGTCCTCTCGCTCTGATCCGGGGCCTGGCGAATAGGTTGTTGTTTTCCGCGCAAGGAGAACAGAAATAACCCACGTGAGAGAAAACAGATCTGCGGCGTTTTCCCAGAGAATCTAAATACGTCCATGAGCAGATGGACTGGAGGGAAGAGCTCGGAAACACAGGCACCCGTGGTACGGGACCCATTTATTTTCCTTTCAAATTAAAAGCGCAGATAACCCCATTTTCCACTGCTGCCCAAATAAAAGGACCACATGCATCGATGGTACCGAGGAAGGTGAAATAAATAGGCTGTTGTTCTGAGCTCCACGTGAGAAAGGGTTTGGTGTAAGAGGACCTGATAAAACAGTGAGCAAAGGGGAGCTTGTCCTATATTTTCATATTCATCCGGGCTGCACTGGCAGTCGATGTGTTGATCATCAGTTACAATACTAAAGATTGTAGAGCTAACACATTTCAAGATATGTAATCTCCAATTTAATTTAAGTACAGTGCCAGATTAAATGCCAATAAAGATTTGTTCCTGGAATGTAAATGGTGTTTACAGTCCCGTAAAGCAGAAGTAGTTCTCTAGTTTAAAAAAAAAAAAATTAAGAAAAAATAAAGTAGAGAGTAAAGATATGAGGAGCTCCAGCAGAGAGATGAGGGGTCCTGGGTATTTAATTAGCTTTTCTGTGTAAGAGGAGAAGGCAGAGCAGAGCGGTGTGGGCGGCTGGCTCTGAGGTCCTGGGCCTTGTCAGATATTCCCGAGGGAGTCGCCTGCAGTTGGGAGGTAATGGTGTGAAACCCACACAAAGCCATCCGAAAAAAGAGCACGGCCATTCTGGGGCGAGTCAGCGCCCCTCAGCTCACAGCGCTGCCCGGTGGAATGAACCGGCGACCCGGAAACAGGTTTCAGCCTCAGCTGTGCTCTCTAAAAACCTGTCTGTTCTGCTTTAAAAGGAGCAGAAAAGGCCATAAAGGTCTGCGGTGCTGAGGTTTCAGCCTCAGCTGTGCTCTCCAAAACCTGTCTGTTCTGCTTTAAAAGGAGCAGAAAAGGCCATAGAAGTCTGCGGTGCTGAGGTTTCAGCCTCAGCTGTGCTCTCCAAAAACCTGTCTGTTCTGCTTTAAAAGGAGCAGAAAAGGCCATAAAGGTCTGCGGTGCTGAGGTTTCAGCCTCAGCTGTGCTCTCCAAAAACCTGTCTGTTCTGCTTTAAAAGGAGCAGAAAAGGCCATAGAAGACTGCGGTGCTGAGGTTTCAGCCTCAGCTGTGCTCTCCAAAAACCTGTCTGTTCTGCTTTAAAAGGAGCAGAAAAGGCCATAAAGGTCTGCGGTGCTGAGGTTTCAGCCTCAGCTGTGCTCTCCAAAAACCTGTCTGTTCTGCTTTAAAAGGAGCAGAAAAGGCCATAGAAGCCTGCGGTGCTGAGGTTTCAGCCTCAGCTGTGCTCTCCAAAAACCTGTCTGTTCTGCTTTAAAAGGAGCAGAAAAGGCCATAAAGGTCTGCGGTGCTGAGGTTTCAGCCTCAGCTGTGCTCTCCAAAAACCTGTCTGTTCTGCTTTAAAAGGAGCAGAAAAGGCCATAGAAGTCTGCGGTGCTGAAGTTTCAGCCTCAGCTGTGCTCTCCAAAAACCTGTCTGTTCTGCTTTAAAAGGAGCAGAAAAGGCCATAGAAGTCTGTGGTGCTGAGGTTTCAGCCTCAGCTGTGCTCTCCAAAAACCTGTCTGTTCTGCTTTAAAAGGAGCAGAAAAGGCCATAAAGGTCTGCAGTGCTGAGGTTTCAGCCTCAGCTGTGCTCTCCAAAAACCTGTCTGTTCTGCTTTAAAAGGAGCAGAAAAGGCCATAGAAGTCTGCGGTGCTGAGGTTTCAGCCTCAGCTGTGCTCTCCAAAAACCTGTCTGTTCTGCTTTAAAAGGAGCAGAAAAGGCCATAGAAGTCTGCGGTGCTGAGGTTTCAGCCTCAGCTGTGCTCTCCAAAAACCTGTCTGTTCTGCTTTAAAAGGAGCAGAAAAGGCCATAGAAGTCTGCGGTGCTGAGGTTTCAGCCTCAGCTGTGCTCTCCAAAAACCTGTCTGTTCTGCTTTAAAAGGAGCAGAAAAGGCCATAGAAGTCTGCGGTGCTGAGGTTTCAGCCTCAGCTGTGCTCTCCAAAAACCTGTCTGTTCTGCTTTAAAAGGAGCAGAAAAGGCCATAGAAGTCTGTGGTGCTGAGGTTTCAGCCTCAGACTTCTATGGCCTTTTCTGCTTTAAAAGGAGCAGAAAAGGCCATAGAAGTCTGCGGTGCTGAGGTTTCAGCCTCAGCTGTGCTCTCCAAAAACCTGTCTGTTCTGCTTTAAAAGGAGCAGAAAAGGCCATAGAAGTCTGCGGTGCTGAGGTTTCAGCCTCAGCTGTGCTCTCCAAAAACCTGTCTGTTCTGCTTTAAAAGGAGCAGAAAAGGCCATAGAAGTCTGCGGTGCTGAGGTTTCAGCCTCAGCTGTGCTCTCCAAAAACCTGTCTGTTCTGCTTTAAAAGGAGCAGAAAAGGCCATAGAAGTCTGCGGTGCTGTAGTTTCTTTGTGGCGCTGCTTGTTAACATGGCGTCTTTTCTCTTGAACTGACAGAAGTCGGCCCCAGTCCTGAACATGGAGCTGTCGACCAAACGGGTGAGTGTTCTGAGGTGGAAATAAAGGCTGAAAAGGCTTAGCTTACATTAAGAAGCTTTTTCATAGGGAATGTTAGATCTGTTTAGTTTTGCAAGGGTAGACAGTTCATTAGCATTAGTGCAATAATTCCTCTGTATTATTGACTTTTTAAAAATTAAATAATAATATAGCTGAGAACAATGATGATGCCTTGTTACAGAAGTTTATATTTTGTCATCCAAAGAGCATCTGGATCATTCCTAACTAGAGTTTAAGCGCGAGGACACGACTCTTAGCTGTTGCTCTTGTGTTATTCCTGTTTTTACATTACGCGAGTGGGTTCGTGACATGGACTGCGCTACATGCTAAACACAGTTAAGAAAGTGCTAAAATGCTAATGCTAGGACGCAGCAGCGTGGCTGAAGATGTGAGCTTCTCTCCTCCTCTTCCTCCGCGTGCGCAGCAACTGCTGTACGTGAGCGGCGATGCGGGCGTGGTCCAGCTGGGCCTGCAGCGCTGTGGGCTGTACGGACAGGCCTGCGCAGACTGCTGCCTGGCCAGGGACCCCTACTGCGCCTGGGACGGGGCCGCCTGCAGCAGCTACTTCCCTAGCAACAAGAGGTGAGCCCCGCCCACGCCCCGCCCACGCCCCGCCCATACCCCATCTATACCCTGCACATCCTCGTGCCCTACCAATACCCATATGCTACTCATACCCAACCCTGCCTATACACATACCCTGCCCAGCAACATCATCACCAGACCTGGATCAAGTAATTATTTGAAACACTTAAGCCCCTTGGAAAATTCCTGCAAAGATTCTTCTTGTGCATTAATGTTCAAACAGGAATTTGACTCAAATTTGACCATATTTTTTTTTGCAGCTATGATATTTTTGGCAAAAATTATTGAGTTTGGCTAGGTACCGGCAGAGTTAGCGTTAGCTGGCTGTGATATCAAAGCTTTAAAAAGTAAGAAAGTTAGCGATAGTTTGCACAGCCAAACTTTATTTTTAATTAAATGTTATTTTTGCTACAGCACATTTCACCCATAATATTTGTCATCGAAGCAGCTGCTAGTAACTCAGTAATTATGTTGGCTACACATTTCGGGCCGATTACAAATTCCAACAGAAATTGAACGATCAAGATAATTGTCTGTCCAGCAGAAATACAGCAAGCTCAGTATTACTTATGAAGCTCTTCAAATCTTTGCATTCTCATCTTCGCTGAAAAGCCGAACCGATCTTCACTCTTGTCTCATGCTCGGTTCAATTTATTTTTAGTCTAAATCTTTTCTTCTACAGTCTTTCTTTTTGTGCTTTTTTTATCAGCACATGCCATTTCAGACAAAGGCGGGACTGGTCATTTTGGTTGATTTCTCTCTGTCGTTCATTTTCTACTTGCTAGCTGTAGCACTCTCTGCAGTATCTCTGTCCAGTATTATCTGTATAACCCTGCCCTGCTCTGGCAGTGCTGTGAACATGCAAGGAGATTGACCGGCAGGTAGGGAAGCCACCTTGCAGAGAGCTGTCCTGATTGGCCACCTTGCAGAGAGCTATCCTGATTGGTTGTTACGATTCAGGCACAGTGAAATTAGGAGTGGCTGATTTCAGAGCCTCGGGATGTGTTTCGTAGAGCTTATGAATTATTAATATCTGTTGGGATGTGAAGGAAATTTAACCAAATATGAATAATAGTGTTTTAAAACAAACTTACATACTAAACCTTTAAGGATCTTTGTGAAATATTTTGTTTATGTAGATAGACTAAACATTAATTTAAGCTTAAAAAGTGTTTAAAAAGCTCAGTTTTGATTGGTTCATATGAGTCTCAATGTCTTTTGTAGGCAATTTGACACATGCAATCAATCAAGTTTTAAAAGAGATTTAGTTTGGGAGCAAGTGTGAAGTCTAATCTCAGGCTGAGGGGAAAGGCACATTACTGAGATGGGTGGAAGAGAAAAAATGAATATTTTGACATGAAATCCATCCTACTAAAGAACTCAATTCAGGGATCGGTTTAATGGTATGATTATCTGTTCCAAGTCAAACACATCTTTGTTTTATTTGCACCCTAAGCAGTGGAGGGTAATTGAATCTGGGGAAGTGGTGATGGCTACTGCCCTACCCTGTTCTGTTTTTCCCCCAGTACGATTGTAATACAAGACTGCAGTTTTAGAATTATTTTAGACATTTTTCCTTGGAGTGCCAGTATTTTAGTAGAAGAAATTGATTGTTTACATGGCCCGAAATGTGCCTAAATCTAAAATATTTCCACATATTATTTTGATAAACAATAACGATAATGTGCGTACACACACTTTGCAACAGGAAGCAGGGCTCATGACTCGAGGTCCACTCTCTGGCAAGGCTAGGAGAGATTATCCCTGTGTTGATTAATGACCTATAGTCATGGGCCTATTGATTTATTACAGCATCAGTCTTTTATACTTTTGTGTGTACTGTGTGGGCAATGATATCTGTTTGTTTACCTTTAAAGGATTAACATGGTGGTTGGTCACACTTTCTAGGTTTTATGTACTATTTGCACAAGAGGCATTGAAGAAACACGATGAGTACAGTATTAAATATGACCATTCTTTGGTTTTGGAGAAGTAGGGGTGTTAAATTTATTGTCCTATTTTCAACCGGTTGAGAATGTTCTCTTCTTGGTGCGTCACACCGGCAATAACCACTCCCCTATCCATGCCCCGTAAAGAAATCTGACTGGACACACCTATGGCAAGCCGTTTTAACATTTAATAACTAGACTGGATATGTATTGCAGATATCCGTAATTCAATTCTTCCTAGTCAAAAAGAACATTTCAGATATCCACAATGACATTCTTCCTATCCACAATTGTCATTTCAGATATCCACAACGTCATTCTTCCTAGGACAAATTACGTCACTTTTGCCATTCATGTATATTGGGCTTTCAATTTCAGATATCCACAATGTCATTCTTGCTATCCAGAAGGAACATTCTGGAAATCTGCAATAGAATTCTTACTAGGAAAAACTCCCATTTCAGATATCTACAATCCAATTGTTACTAGGCATAAATGTAATTTCAGATATCCAAAATGAAAAACCATTCCAGATATCGATAATGTAACTTTGAATATCCAAAATACATTGTGACTAGTAAAAATGTCATTACGGATATCCACAATTGGCATTATGACTAGTAAAAATGCAATTGTGGACATCTGTATAAATATTGTGGATATGTAATTTTGAATATCCAAAATACATTGTGACTAGTAAAAATGTCATTACGGATATCCACAATTGGCATTATGACTAGTAAAATTGCAATTGTGGACATCTGTATAAATATTGTGGATATCCATAATTGTAATTCTTCCTATCCAGAATGCAGTTTTAGATATCTGAAATTGTAATTCTGGATATCCAAAAAGATAATAATTCAGTTATGACTAGTAACAATTAGATTGTAGATATCTGAAATGGGAGTTTTTCCTAGTTTGCTTTCATAAGGACGTTATAGTTGTGCTTTTATCTTCACTTGGCTAGCTAGCTAGCAAAAATTATTATTGGATATAAGTCAACGCCCTTAGTTATCGATACTTGATACTAAGTTAGCTAGCTTGTGAAAATTCAGTCTCACAAGATGAGCGCGTATCATGGAGGTAGCTATGGTAACAGGGCACGGTCTGTCAATCATAGCTAACTGTCCGTTCTGACATTTTGGGCAAACTTTTATAGTGGGAAATTTAGGCTTAGAAAAATAAGTTTTAAAATACATTTAAATGACTGAATAATAAAAGAATTATGCACATTTGTTTTGTTGTTGCCAAAAGACAACTGGCAAGTGTCACATTCAACCACCATGTTACTTCTTTAACTCTTGTCATGGGCATCTTTCCATATATTTTGTAATGCAGCAGTATTTGCTGTCCAAGACAACTTTTCTGTCAGGAAAGATAGATAATCAGCAGGCTAACAGAAGGCAAACCCGCTAGTGAGTAGCATACCGCCGTTATGAGGAATTGGGAAGTGCTGGACCGCTGGCAGACAGACAGTGGGCACCAGGGGCAGACTGGTGGGTGCCCGCGGGCGGGGTCACTGGTGTGTGTGACCAGGTGTGACGCTGGCGTTTCCTCCCGACTCACAGGCGAGCTCGGCGTCAGGACGTGAGGCACGGAGACCCCCGCAGCCAGTGCTACGACCTGGAGGAAGGTAAGGACCCCTACCTGCCACTCACACAGGTGCTCAGGCATACCACCTGGAGGAAGGTAAGGACCCCTACCTGCCACTCACACAGGTGTGCAGGCATACCACCTGGGGGAAGGTAAGGACCCCTACCTGTCACTCACACAGGTGCGCAGGTATATGACCTGGAGGAAGGTAAGGACCCCTACCTGTCACTCACACAGGTGCGCAGGTATATGACCTGGAGGAAGGTAAGGACCCCTACCTGTCACTCACACAGGTGCTCAGGCATACCATTTGGAGGAAGGCAGTGTTCAGGGAGTATGCTGCCAAACACTTACATTTTACCCTCCTCTTTAATGATCTCATATTAGTGTACTTTATGTATTATTAACCTAAATAACTGAAGACCTCCACCTCTGACTACCGTGGAGATCTGTGACACAGTTCCTTTCCTAAGTCTTCCCCCTCGCTTGGCCTTTCCCTCACCCTGAATGCTTTCACCGCTAACCTACTGGGCAGCTAAAGGGACTGCTCCAGTATATCCTCAAAGGATACAGTGCACCTCTGGCCCTCTTTAGACACTCTTTCTTTGAGCTTCTTTCTGGAATAGCAATGCCACAGGTACAGCTGTGCATCGAAAGCTAAGGTGTGCCAATGGTAATGCAATACTAACTGTTGGTTTGATTATGTAACTTTATACTCATTGATTATGAATGGGCCTCCTGTGCTTGCCTGGTGGTATTGCACCTCTGTGTTCCTGTGACTAACGCTGGTGATAAGCGGCTCTAGATGAGATTGTCTGCTGAGTGATTGCAGTGTAACTGCAGTCTAAGTGAGGTAAAGTGCTCATTAACAGCCTAACTGAAAATAAAGGGTCTCTTCGGCTGTTCCTCTCTTCATCTGTGCAACTGTGGTGGCAGTTAGGGTTAGGTTACCATCAGCACATAGTAATAATTGAGTAAGGATTAGATTAATCGTGAATTCTTTAATTCAAGTGTTCACAAATTCTCAGGCTTGTACCACTGCTGTAATAGGTGGTGGTTACCTAGTTTTGAAGCTCCCTCTAGTGGTGAGTTGGTGTACACGCAGGGCCGCGCAGTGAAACAGAGGCTGTGCTTGCAGGTTCGGAAGGCGTCGAGGAGAAGGTGATCTACGGGGTGGAGAACAACACCACCTTCCTGGAGTGCGTGCCCAGGTCCCAGCAGACTGAGGTCAGGTGGACAGTGCAGCTTCAGCAGGACCACACCAGCAGAGAGGTGAGGGTCGGGGGGGGCACTGCGGTGGGGGCGGGGGGGGGGGGCCGTTACGCTGCGGAACGCTCCGGAACGCTTGCTGAACTGGATGTGCTGAACAGTTGTGGATGTTTATTTATGAGGCACACAGGGGCTGCGGTTTGCACGTTTGGGAAAGCCTGTCCTAGAACTTAAGTTTGGGAACTTTCAACAGCGCACGTTCCTCAGGCGATGTATGAAAGAAGACAATTGTTCTGGATATTGGTGGAAAAAAGGGTTTTTTAAATTTATTTTCAGTGGTCTGCAAGACATTTACTGCCGTCTGAAGGTTTTGAGCATTTCAAATAAAGATGAAGTGTCTGACCCAGAACTGTGGGGTGCATGGAGACTTCTCGTCTGAAACGGAACATCCACCCCCCCCACCCCCCCCCCCTTTTCCCCTCCCTCTCTTTACCCCTTTTTCTCGGCAGTGTACTATAATGGGTAAGGAGTTGGTCTTGTAAACTAAAAGGTCAAAGGTTCGATTCCTAGGTAGGACACTGCTATTGTACCCTCGAGCAAGGTACTTAACCTGCATTGTTTCAGTTCATATCCAGCTGTATAAATGGATGCAGTGTAAATGTTGTGTAAAAGTTGTGTAAGTCGCTCTGGATAAGAGTGTCTGCTAAATGCCTGTAAAGTAATGTCTTTCCCCCTGCCTCTCTTTCGTTCCCCCTCCCTCTCTTTTGCCCCCTCCTCTCTCCCCCCTCTCTTCCACTCCCTCCCCCTCCCTCTCTTTGCCACCCTTCCCTCTGTTTCCCCCCTCCCTCTCTTCTCCCCTCCCTCTCTTTCTTTCCCCCTCCCTCTCTTTTGCCCCCTCCTCTTTCCCCCCTCCCTCTCTCCTCTCTCCCCTCTCCCCCCTCTCTCCCTCCCTCTCTCCCCCCCCCCCCTTGCAGCTGCTGTGGAGTGAGGGGCGGGTGGTCCCTCTGAAGCGGGGCGTCCTGCTGCAGCGTTTGGAGCCGGGCGATTCGGGCGCGTACGTATGCACGGCCCGCGAGCACGCCTTCTCCCGCCCGCTGGCCCGCTACGCGCTGCGCGTCATCCCCCGGGACCGCGTGGCCGCTGGGGGCGGGGCCTCGCCCCTGTATGGCCACGCCCAGACCCCCCGCAGCTACAAGGAGCTGCAGCTGCTGGGCATGGCCGGCCCGAGCGCGGACGAGTACTGCGAGCAGCTGTGGTGGCGGGAGAAGCGGAGGCAGCAGAAGCTGCGCAGCCTCAAGTGGAAGCAGCAGGCCGCCAAGGCCCGTGTCCGACGCCACGGCCCCCCCGACCCCCCCGCGGGGGCCGGCCGGGCGGCGTAGGGCCCGGGGGGGCGCAGGGGAAACACGGCAGGCGCAGCATCAGATCCAGGCTCCATCGCGTGTCTTTTCCTTAAACGCCGTAGACCTGGGCCAATGCCTGCACCCGTTCCTCATTAGCCCCCCCCCCCCCCCCCCACCCCAAGTCCGCAGGGAGAGAGACTCGCTGGCGGGAACTGGCCCGCTCGGGAACGCAGACCTGGAATAAGGCGAACAGCACATGCCTCGTTCCCAGAATTCCCCTCCCCTCGCCGCGGTGTCACTTCCTGTCTAGCTCCAGCCCTGTGGTCCAGACGTGTCACCCCTCTCTGATGTGGTCTCTGTTGTCAGGGTCCGTGCGCGCGGACGGCGCTGGTCTGCTTCCTCTTTCAGGCCGAAGCACGTGTTCTTCTCCGAACTCGAAAGCGGCGCTTCCCGCCGCGACCGCTTCTTCCTCCTGTCGTTTGGAGCGGCGAGAGGATTCATCATCACGCTGCATCTGGAAGGAATGAGAACAAAGTCCCCCGCAGACTCAGAGTGATAAAACCAGCCGCTCGTGCGTTTCAGTAACTCCTGAGCGTCTTAAAGCAGAAAACACCTTTAAGCGTCCCTGTGATCAAAGTGAGGACTCTCCAGGTGGACTGTAAGTGGAAACCAGCCTTCCCACATTGTAAACCAGTGAGGTCCATGCATGTTTTTCCATTTAGGTTTGGCAGATTGTAAATCGTGTCAGTTTAAATGTGGGGCTTGTACCTTTTTTTTTTTTTTACATTTTCATATTAATTTCTGATCTGCTTGTATGCCAAACCAACAATTTTAGAACAGAAAATACATTAAGCTAAACTTGATTTCAATTTCAAGCTATTTTTCAGAAGCTGTTAACGCATATAATTTTGTTATACCAGGAAGGATCCTAAAGAACATTACGAAAGTTATGTTATGGCCAAACAGTATATACTCTTTACTGATAATTCAGAAAGACAAACTGTAACCATAAACTTTTAACAAGAAACTATTCAATTTCAACGTTACTTATGTGTTCAGTGATAAATAACACTGAAAGTGAACATGCAGTAATATGTAATGTTATTATAGTTTTTCTGCAGCCTGTGAATTCATACATATCTTATGAGGTTTTGGCAATGATCCATTCTTTCACAGTACACAAACGTAAGAATCAGACTGTGAGATCAAGAATATTTTCACTGCATAATATTATATTTTATTTATAATAAGCAATCTTGCTCCTGTCTTCAGGCAGGTCATAGTACAAATCATATTACGCCATAGTACATAGTACAGCACAGTCTGAATTTAGAAAAAACTGCTGATATATTAAGCCATTAAGAATATCAGCATTTCAGTGGCATTCAAATGTGATTGTAAAGGATGAGTTACACTAAATATTGAACATTTACTGAGCTGTCATAAAGCACTTGATACATGCAGTAAATGTACTTGCTTCGATGTTTATTTTATTGTAAATGTATTCTTTTTGCAGTTTAGGAAAACAGAACCAGACTGTGGTTGAAATTGTGCTTTTTAATAATTATTCTGACACAACACACATAATTGTATGTTTTATGACAAAGCTAGAAATGTGTGCTTGCATTTTGTGCTGTTCATATATTTAGAGCAATTAAAATAAGGATGTTTCTGTGAAATGAGTTTTCATTTTCTTCCAGAAACACAGAAAGTAGGACTGTGAGTTGTCTCCATCTGGTGTTGTTTTTTGTCCTGTGCATGTCTCACAAATTCAATATTTCTAATTGCATTATTTTTCAGTACTGTTATTATTGAACTAATATTTCCTTCTGTATGATATTTTGTGCACACTCTTAAATTTTCTATTTAATTATTTACTACAAAAAATCAAATACAACAAATGTGTAACTTTCTAGTATTTCAGTTTTTTTTTTTAAATGTATAGATCATATCAGTGTCTGCAATCAATCAAAGCTCCCAACATCAATTCTATATATATATTAACATATTATTATTAATAATAATTAGGATTTAAAATCTTGGAAAGATTATTTTAATTACAGCATTGATTATTATACAGACTTAAAATGATGCCTTCTCACTGATATATCTGAAGTCAAATGTCAGCGGTTATCATATTAAATACATTCAGTTTTTTTATGTTTCTGTATCCCTATTTATATTAACTAAGTAAGTTCATGCCATTTATTGTGTGACCCTACATTGGTAAACTATGAAAACTGGAATTAATATTCCCTGTCATTTATTTTATTGACCAGTACAAATATAAAATTCTGTAATCCAGTACCACAACCACTGAAAATGATGAGAAAACATTGTAATGTACAGTTCTAAGGTATTGATCTGACAATGTACTCATGACACAGCTAATATGTTGCCTTATTAATAAAAATGTTTATGTAAATATTGTGATTTCTATTTTTTCTATTCTTTTCCATTGATATCAGTCATACTCGTACAAAATGTCCTCTGTGTATTTATTTTTCTGTGTGGGTAATGCTTCGTTTCTGTCTCTAACCAAAACAAATAGTGTAAGAGAATTTGCCCCTCGCAATCATTCATGTCTTTAGCAGTGCGCTGAAGCCTCCGCTTTACCTACCATAGCACATCTGCAATAAAAACAGCGCGACTGGGTTGAACCACCAAAACGGGTTGCACGAAAATATTCTGTAAACTACAACACCCAGAGTGCAACACTTTCATTTTTTATAATGCGCCATCAACGCTCGACTGATGTCGCAGTTGATGACGATTCAACGTGGTCGCCATAATAAACCCACGATAGAGCCTGAGCGTGTGAGATCATAAATGTGGCGGGGTGAATACGTACAATATTGACAAATTAGTGATAGCAAGTATTCTCTGTTACATTATCTTCGTTACATTTAAAGTTGCACGGTTGAGGCTGAAAACTGAGCGGGACCGTGAGGTGAGACGTTCTGATATGGAAGTCGCTGATCCTGTCAGAAACCAGTCAGGTTGAGTTTTTTTTACTGGCTAACAGTAACTCTAGCATAACTAGCGGGCTACCTAGCTGCAGCTACATGTTACTCGATTAACTAGCACGATTTGATAAAGCTCGCATGCTAGCTAGTAAGCAAGCTGTACTTGCACATGAAATTTCTTGCCAGCTACATTTTTTGGCTTTGACTAACTATTTTCGGAAGTTGCATGAGTTCGCGAGGTAGCACGCCAGCTAGCTAGCCGCGCTCCACACGTGAACTGAACAAAACATGAAGGCAGTGGTGTTAACCAAGCTGGTGAAATGACTGGCAAGCATACAGAAGTTTGTAAACCCCCAGCGGACATTTAAATAAAGGTTTGAAGTATATTTCCTAACGTTAGCTAGTAAGAGTAGTATTCGCTTGTAGCTGGAAGTTGGTGGCAGACTGCCGCTGTCTGCTGCCGGGGCTATGTAGTCTGAAGCACTCCGCACCACTTCTCTGAAAAATGAACTTGGCCGTTGATGTGCTAGCGCTAACATTATCAGTCTAGCATGCCAGCCAACTCCGTAAATTGCAGGATTGATATGCTACGTGTACACTTACAGCTAGCTAAATATATACTGTTTGAAAATTATAGCAAATACGCTGGCTTGCCCGGTGGCTAAGTTAGCTAGCTACCTTATGTCAGTAACACTCGGGGAGATCTGCCCCTATCAGCCGTACTCCTGATGGAACATTTGGCTTTAGACTGTAACTGTAGCTAGCTTTAGCTGGAGATGTAATGTGACAGTTAGCTAGCTAACTGGCGTGTAAACCCTGTCTTGACTGTCCAAGGCCCCAGTTAACTTGTTCGAGTTCATTTTAATGTAAAATGTTTTTAAATTCACTTTCCAGAATCCTTTGCTGAGTATGGTAATCCATCTGTTTCGGTCCTGAAAAATAGAAACTTGATGACATATCCTGAAAATTGCTCTATTTGCCAGTCCGAAAACGCTTAAAATGAACCCCGCTACCCTTGCAGTGGTATTTTGTGACGCTAGGCATACTTAATAATATAATGTAAAGGTAACAGTGTAACCCTGAACTGAAGCTTGGATATAGCTGGATCCGGGACACAACATTGCCTCGCATCTGCTGCTACTCCACGTTTTTTGTACTTTGGAACTCATTCGAAGCCACCGCAAGTAGCATTCAACTCATAGCGAATAACTTTTCCTTCGCAAAAGATGATCGCTGATTATAACCCGCAAGCTACTACTTTGGCATTTGTGTAACTTGTACCTGCGATGGAACATTTTTAGGTTTTATACCGCTCTCGTTTCCCAGGCAACGCCATGGCTTCACCGTCTGCCAGTGTGGACTCGAAGGCGGAGCTGACGGCCCTTTTGGAGCAGTGGGAGCGGGATCAGCAGGGCAGTACCCCGGACCTGGTCTCCATCCTCACCAAGTTAGTGCTCGGCGCTATTGGCTTACATCTTCAGACTCAGCTAGACGGCCGCCCTCTCTGCTTCTAGGTTTCCGCTATATTATCGTGCCACAGTACTGTACTTGGTCACGCCCCCTTAATGAATTTTGATATCATCAAATCGTAATGTTTGGCGGTAGGAAGGGAGTACGAATGTGATTATCAGCCAGGTGACTCCGAAGGATCTGTGTTTATGTCCACGTAATATTTTGCAAGGTCAATGTTCCCATTAGCTTTATGGAAAAGGGACATCTCTTTGTCTGCTAATACCATTTTCTCCACCACACACCGTATATGTATGCATTTTCTGCATTGTTTGGCATATCCACCAATGAACATTTTTGCCATTTCACAGAACCTAATTAGCTCTTGAAACGATTTACTGCTTATTGTTTATCGCATTTATTTGGATGTAACCATTAGGTGTGCAGTTTATTTGTTGTACGTCGCTCTGGATAAGAGCGTCTGCTAAATGCCTGTAATGTAATGTAATTTATATGAAAACATATTTCATAATTTTTTAGGCGCAAAAATTAGGCATGGAAGGGAGAATTATCCGTGATGGAACTGTTTAGGGATATATTAGTTCCAGGGCTGATATCAATAAGAGACATGTTACTGGGTGATGCTGATGCCCTGTTCTGCATTCTAACGCTAAGTGCACGAGGACAGACCTACTGAGACTGTATTCTGTACAGATCTGCTTGTGAGTTTGGCTGCTGTAAATGACAAATTAAAATAAATAATATACATAAATGGTTACCCTGACTGTAATTAGACTTCTTGAGCGTTACTCTTTCATTTAATTTACAACATCAGCGGTTCATCATGAATAATTTTTCTGGCGTGTGCATGTCGCGTCATCATACTGACCATGATTTTGGGCTATCGTAGGCCGGTGCCGGTTCGGCTGCGTTGTTACCGCCAGCGTTTCACTCCTTCTTGCGTGTGTGTTGCAGAATCTCGGAGCTGATTGAGCGGGAAACGGAGGAGTACCACAAGGCGGACCCCGATCCGTTTGATGACCGCCACCCAGGTGGGCCCAGACGTTAGTTAGTTAGCCACGTGTCGGTACGGAAGAGCGCGTGTGTCTTATGCCTGAGCTGCCTCATGCGTAATAACGAGCGTCTTATGTGGAAAACGTGCGATCGCTTCAGTCAGCTCCACTGGAAGCGTATCCAGTGGATGGATATCCACCTGCGAGGGGGTTTCATTCAGTGTATAAATATCGATGCATTTAAGCATCCTAACAACAATGTCTAAAATCTCACAGGACTGATTTTAGCGTTAATGCCCGAAGTGTCTCAGGATTCATCTTTTCATCAGCGCCTAAAACCTCAGGATTACTTTTTTCCCCAATAGTGCTTTAAGTCTGACAGAATTAAGGTTAACAGTAGTGTGTAAAACCTCACAGGATAAATGCATTTAGAATAGAGCTTTAAGTCTGACAGTATTAATCTTAACACATGGATGTGCCTTAATTTGATAAGATTAATTTTGACAACCGTGCCTGAAGTCTCACAAGACTAATATTGCCAGTAATTGCTAAAATCACACAGGATGATTCAGAGACGGCTTGTTCATTTGGTCAGGCAGTATGGGTCTCATTGCTGAAGGAAGGACTAGGGCTCTGGTAGCACTGTAGTTTGAGCTGAGGTGCTGGTTGTAGTGTAGTGTGTGTATGGCATTGTTTATGATGAGGCTGGTGTATGAGTTCCTGTTTCTGAGCTCTGGTTGTAGTGTAGTATGTGTATGGCATTGTTTATGACGAGGCTGGTGTATGAGTTCCTGTTTCTCAGCTCTGGTTGTAGTGTAGTATGTGTATGGCATTGTTTATGACGAGGCTGGTGTATGAGTTCCTGTTTCTGAGCTCTGGTTGTAGTGTAGTATGTGTATGGCATTGTTTATGACGAGGCTGGTGTATGAGTTCCTGTTTCTGAGCTCTGGTTGTAGTGTAGTATGTGTATGGCATTGTTTATGACGAGGCTGGTGTATGAGTTCCTGTTTCTGAGCTCTGGTTGTAGTGTAGTATGTGTATGGCATTGTTTATGACGAGGCTGGTGTATGAGTTCCTGTTTCTCAGCTCTGGTTGTAGTGTAGTATGTGTATGGCATTGTTTATGACGAGGCTGGTGTATGAGTTCCTGTTTCTGAGCTCTGGTTGTAGTGTATGTGTATGGCATTGTTTATGACGAGGCTGGTGTATGAGTTCCTGTTTCTGAGCTCTGGTTGTAGTGTAGTATGTGTATGGCATTGTTTATGACGAGGCTGGTGTATGAGTTCCTGTTTCTGAGCTCTGGTTGTAGTGTAGTATGTGTATGGCAGTGTTTATGACGAGGCTGGTGTATGAGCTCCTGTTTCTGAGCTCTGGTTGTAGTGTAGTATGTGTATGGCAGTGTTTATGACGAGGCTGGTGCATGAGCTCCTGTTTCTGAGCTCTGGTTGTAGTGTAGTATGTGTATGGCAGTGTTTATGACGAGGCTGGTGTTTGAGTTCCTGTTTCTGAGCTCTGGTTGTAGTGTAGTATGTTTCTGGCAGTGTTTATGACGAGGCTGGTGTGTGAGTTCCTGTTTCTGAGCTCTGGTTGTAGTGTAGTATGTTTCTGGCAGTGTTTATGACGAGGCTGGTGTGTGAGTTCCTGTTTCTGAGCTCTGGTTGTAGGGTAGTATGTGTATGGTAGTGTTTATGACGAGGCTGGTGTGTGAGTTCCTGTTTCTGAGCTCTGGCCGTGTTGGTTCTGCTCATTCTGCACTCGTTCGCTCTTCCAGGAAGAGCCGACCCAGACTGCATGCTGGGACACCTGCTCAAGATTCTCTTCAAGAACGATGACTTCACCAACGCGGTAAGGCCCCGAGAGACTTGGGTGATGTTCTGTCTGTCGAATGTGAGGGGAAAGCGAGCTGCCCTCCGTTTATCCGCCTTGAACAGGCACCCAGGAGAACTGATCCCAAAACGCCTGCTGCAGTTAAACATTAATGACTGCTGCAGCTCCTGCAGATTTTTGTGTACACAACATTGGATTCTCACTCAATTTGTGAATGAAAGTGCTGCCTAGAGAGAATGAATCCTCTTCAGTACTGAGATCATTTATGCTTTGTAACTTCAGTTAGATGGTAGAAGAATGACTAAATGGAAGTCAACCTTCTGAAACCCCAGATATTTTGGGGGGAAAATGATGAAATTGAACATACTTGCGCCTTTGTCTGACTGCTGTATGTTGTCATGGTTACAGGGGAGGTGTGTTTTTTTATTGGTGCGTGCTGAAAAGGCCCATTTAGGGTGTAGTCAGTCAGCACTGGCAAAGGGTACATTACACTACATTCCATTACACTACACTACACTACATTCCATTACACTACACTACATTCCATTACACTACATTACACTACATTCCATTACACTACACTACATTACACTACATTACACTACACTACATTCCATTACACTACATTACACTACATTCCATTACACTACACTACATTACACTACATTACATTACACTACACTACATTACACTACACTACATTACATTACACTACGTTACACTACACTGCACTACATTCCATAACATTACACTACATTACATTACACTACACTACATTACACTGCACTACGTTACACTACACTGCACTACATTACATTACACTACATTCCATGACACTACACTACATTACACTACATTACACTACACTACACTACATTCCATTACACTACATTACACTACACTACATTCCATTACACTACATTACACTACATTCCATTACACTACACTACATTACACTACATTACATTACACTACACTACATTACATTACACTACACTGCACTACATTCCATTACACTACACTACATTACACTACATTACACTACACTGCACTACATTACATTACACTACGTTACACTGCACTACATTACATTACACTACATTACATTACACTTTGCTACATTACACTACACTACATTACACTACATTACGGTACACTACATTACACTACACTGCACTACATTACATTACACTACGTTACACTGCACTACATTACATTACACTACGTTACACTGCACTACATTCCATTACACTACACTACATTACACTTTGCTACATTACACTACACTACATTACACTACATTACGGTACACTACATTACACTACACTGCACTACACTACATTACACTACATTACATTACACTACACTACATTACATTACACTACGTTACACTACACTGCACTACATTCCATTACATTACACTACATTCCATTACACTACATTACACTACATTACACTGCACTACATTACATTACACTACGTTACACTACACTGCACTACATTACATTACACTACATTCCATGACACTACACTACATTACACTACATTACATTACACTACACTGCACTACATTCCATTACATTACACTACATTCCATTACACTACATTACACTACATTACACTGCACTACATTACATTACACTACGTTACACTACACTGCACTACATTACATTACACTACATTCCATGACACTACACTACATTACACTACATTACATTACACTACACTACATTCCATTACACTACATTACACTACACTACATTCCATTACACTACATTACACTACATTCCATTACACTACACTACATTACACTACATTACACTACACTACATTACATTACACTACACTGCACTACATTCCATTACACTACACTACATTACATTACACTACATTACACTACACTGCACTACATTACACTACGTTACACTACACTGCACTACATTACATTACACTACATTACATTACACTACGTTACACTACACTGCACTACATTGCATTACACTACACTACATTACACTTTGCTACATTACACTACACTACATTACAGTACATTACGGTACACTACATTACACTACACTGCACTACACTACATTACACTACGTTACACTACACTGCACTACATTACATTACACTACACTACATTACACTACATTCCATTACACTACATTACACTTTGCTACACTACATTACACTACACTACATTACACTACATTCCATTACACTACACTACACTACATTACAATACATTGGACTACACTACACTACGTTATATTACAATACATTATAATTACAATTACTTAGCAGACTCTCTTATCCAGAACAGTTCAGAAAAGTGAGAGTATCAGTGTTAATCTCAGGAAGCCTTGTTTATAATGAGTGTAAAGTGAGCCAAACAAACCATGTATTAATATTGTCTGTATCTGTACACAGCCGTACCTGTAACCTTATTCCTAAAGCAAATCCCAAAATAAAGAGGTTAGTTTAAAGAGTCAGGGGAGCCATGGTGCAGTCTGAAGAGGTGAGTGTTCAGTCTGAGTCACAACATGGGCATTTAGGTTTCTCATTCATACCATGAAACCATGGTTACCACTGAATTGTTCAGGGGTGTCGTACCATCATAACCCAATGCCTGTAGCAGTGAGCGACCTGGGGGGGGGGGGGGTGCTTGAGTATAGTGTTCAAATCTGTGATCATTGGTCAAAATATGAGTGTAAATTGTCGTGTTTTAAACATATAAATTAGTCATATCTGCCACCCCTGTACTAGTGTAACCTAGAAAGAAAGTGCCACTTTCTCTCTGTGGATAGGGCCCCTGTCTCTCTGTGGATAGGACCGCTGTCTCTCTGTGGATAGGGCCACTCTCTCTCGGTGGATAGGGCCTCTTTCTGTCTGTGGATAGGGCCCCTGTCTCTCTGTGGATAGGGCCCCTCTCTCTTTCTGTGGATAGGGCCACTATCTCTCTGTGGATAGGGCCACTTTCTCTCTGTGGATAGGGCCCCTGTCTCTCTGTGGATAGGGCCCCTCTCTCTTTCTGTGGATAGGGCCACTCTCTCTCTGTGGATAGGGCCACTGTCTCTCTGTGGATAGGGCCACTATCTCTCTGTGGATGGGGCCCCTGTCTTTCTGTGGATAGGGTCCCTGTCTCTCTGTGGATAGGGCCCCTGTCTTTCTGTGGATGGGGCCCCTGTCTTTCTGTGGATAGGGCCCTTGTCTTTCTGTGGATGGGGCCCCTGCCTCTCTGTGGATGGGGCCCCTGTCTCTCTGTGAATGGGGCCCCTGTCTCTCTGTGGATAGGGCCACTGTCTCTCTGTGGATAGGGCCACTCTTTCTCTGAATAGGGCCACTGTCTCTTTGTGGATAGGGCCACTGTCTCTCTGAGGATAGGTCCTCTGCCTATCTGTGCATAGGGCCTCTGCCATTTTGAAAGATGCCCCCCTGCATTGGCATGGGGTGAAGAGAGTAGTTTAGGACCATTACATAATCATTTACGTTCCCCCCGCCTTCTAAGGTTATGTACGCCTCACTCCGCGCCGGGGAAATGTGTCCGGCACATGAATAAAGCTTGCTGCTCTCCTCCCTCCCGCAGCTCCTGAACACATACGTGATGACGAGCAGAGAGCTGAACCTGAACACCGCCGCCTGCCGTCTCCTGCTGAACATCATGCCCGGCCTGGAGACGGCCGTGGTCTTCCAGGAGAAGGTGCGGTTAGGGTTAGGGTTATAGGACAGTGTGAGACGGCTTTGTGGCGAGTTGTCCTTACTGTAGTACGTATGTGTGTTTTTGCAGAAATGATTTATTCAGGCTAAAACTATTTGACTCCTATTTCAGTTTGCCTTGATATGAAATTCAGTGTTTTTTTCATTTATAGAAGGAAAAAACATTTCTGAAGTTAGCCTTTAACATAATTCATGCAATGAGCTTATATGAATAACAGTTGGCTGACCTGGTAGAAAAAAAGCTTTATGTGGAGAAGCAATGATGCTATAAATGCAGTGTCCTGAGATGGTGGCAAACTGAAGTCCGTAGTAACAGAGCTATGACTAATTAAAAAGAGCACCAGCCGTTAGCTGCAGAGCTAGCGTACAGCGACTGGCTGTCCTGAGAAGTGCGTGGTGTGCTGTGGCTTCAGCTGCGCTTCCCCTCTCTGCCACAGGAGGGCGTGGTGGAGAAGCTGTTCAAGTGGGCGCAGGAGGCAGACCAGCCGCTGCGCATCTACGCCACCGGCCTGCTGGCAGGAGCCATGGACAGCCAGGACATCGCCGCCAACTACCGCGAGGAGAACTCGCAGCTGGTCAGTCTGGGGCCGCCCTCACCTCCGGGGAGTTAGGGGTGTGGACCTCACCGCCGGGGAGTTAGGGGTGTGGACCTCACCTCCGGGGAGTTAGGGGTGTGGACCTCACCTTCGGGGAGTTAGGGGTGTGGACCTCACCTCCGGGGAGTTAGGGGTGTGGACCTCACCTCCGGGGAGTTAGGGGTGTGGACCTCACCACCGGGGAGTTAGGGGTGTGGGCCTCACTGCAGGGGAGTAAGGGGTGTGGGCCTCATCACCGGGGAGTTAGGGGTGTGGGCCTCATCACCGGGGAGTTAGGGGTGTGGACCTCACCTCCGGGGAGTTAGGGGTGTGGACCTCATCACCGGGGAGTTAGGGGTGTGGACCTCACCTCCGGGGAGTTAGGGGTGTGGACCTCACCACCGGGGAGTTAGGAGTGTGGGCCTCACTGCAGGGCAGTTAGGGGTGTGGACCTCACTGCAGGGCAGTTAGGGGTGTGGACCTCACCACCGGGGAGTTAGGGGTGTGGACCTCACTGCAGGGAAGTTAGGGGTGTGGACCTCACTGCAGGGGAGTTAGGGGTGTGGACCTCACTGCAGGGGAGTTAGGGGTGTGGGCCTCACTGCAGGGGAGTTAGGGGTGTGGACCTCACTGCAGGGGAGTTAGGGGTGTGGGCCTCACTGCAGGGGAGTTAGGGGTGTGGACCTCTCATAATGGGACATCATTTCGGTTCTTGAGTCAACGATTCGATATTTCACAATATCGCAGTTTCTGCTACGATACAATCCAAAACGATCTGATATAGTAAAAAATGAGGCTTTAGCGTGGTGCACAACCTGGGTGGGGTGTGAGAACTCTCAAGACTTGGGTACAAAGTCAGTGCCAGGCTAGTAAGGGGCCATTCTTCTGCTTTATTGATTGCAGGGTTTGAATTATGTCATGCGCTTTTTAAAAAATCATTTTTTACTCAGCGGCTCTAATGTTTGCAGGGTGAGTATCTTAAGCCGCGTTTCCACCAAAAGTACCCAGAACTTTTAGTCCCAGGAACTACTTTTCAAGGAAAGGTTCCTTCAGCCCATTGTTGTCTGCGTTTCCACCGCGGTCTAAAGTCCCGTGAAGATTAGGCAAATTAGCCCACTGACGTATGAAAAAGCGACATTGTCGTCGGTCCATCTGTCCTATGATTTCTTCTGTAACCCCATACTACCACCGAAGTAGCCTACATTATTTTCTAATAACCGGGACAGCCCGGAGGGGTTTATTCCACTTATATACAACGGGTTACCAACAATGACTATATGTGGTTACTTTTGTATTTATTGATTTTTCTCGATTTAATCACCTGGAATTGAAATATTCTTCTGCAGCCGTTTGGGCATATTTTACCGTTGTCAAGCAAAACTGTCGTTGGTAGTTGAACTTGGACCATTGTTATGCAACAAATAGGATATAACAGGCTAATAGTCAGATTGTAACTGTTTTATATATCCTCTCAAACACATTCATTATGTTTTTATGCGAACATTCACTTTCATGTCTTGACATTCGAGGCGACAGAATGCATTCACATTTCCAATATAACTGGCAACAACAGCAGAAAAAATGCACACGTTGTAAACAATTTGCTGTTTGATTACTTTCTCATCGTCAATTCCATATAGGCTAATCGCAAAATGACAAGAATAGAACGAAAACTCGGACTTGCGTGCAAATTTAAATTAGCAGTGGTACAGCCACCGTTTGCTTTCCTTCAAAGTTACTGCTAGCCGAGCAGCGAAGTGTGCCCTCCAGATGCGAACCATGCACCATAAATTAGTCCATAGTCTTCCTGGTCTTTTTGTGGAATTGAAGAATGGCAGAGTAAAATTACGGCAGTCTGAAAAAGCTGAAGGGACGATTACTAGAATTAACCTGTTATTTTACCCTGACAAAAAGTGCGGAAGGTGATTTCCAGTTTGCTTTTACTGTATCACCAATGTGAATTACGCAGAACTACCGCATACCTCACATAACTGTATCAAACATTTTGAGTCAATTACAACGGGCTAACAAAGAAAATCCGGAAGAAAATATTCAGCAACCGAATTAATCCATTTGAATGTTTTGGTACGTAATATGCTGTCCCAGCACGAATGCTTAGCATTTTATAAAACGAATACTAAATCAAGAAAAGAACAGAAGAGCACACGTTGTAATTCCAAGACGTTGGCAGGCTATAACCAAAAGTAGGCTACTGCACCGCATAACATACAAGTTTGATTTGAAGTTATTATGAAAATAAATCGGTTTGCGGCTGTAGAGTTTTAAACATGGCGGTTGAAATAAAACACTGCAAGTAGTCGACCAATCAGAAATTTTCAGCGCTTGCGCCCCACCCCAAAGGTTCCGGTACTTTTGGAAAGTACTACCCCCCGAGCAGGGACGTTTTTGGGGGTAAAATAAAGACCCTGGAACTTAATTTAGACCCTAGTTCCTGCGGTCGAAACGCACTGTGTTCCTCAAAAGGTTCCTAGTTCCGGGGTAAAGGCTTTTCTGTATGCACTTCCCAGGAGGGGGTTCACCAGTGGATGCTCTTTGTAGCAGTTTGAATGGGACCGCTGTTTCCAATCTATGATACCAATATTATTGACATTTTTCATTGAACCCTTGAAGGTCATTGCCAAGCCCTTTTATACATATGAGAAACTCATATGTATAAAATATCCTGCAGTGCACCGGTAAACTGTCCAGGCCAGTTGAGAACACAGACACACACACACACACACACACACACACAGTGAAATGATGCACTGAGTGCATGTGTTAAAGGTGTACTGTCCAGGCCAGTTGAACACACACACACACACACACACACACAGTGTAATGATGTAGTGAGTGCATGTGTGTTAAAGGTGTACTGTCCAGGCCAGTTGAACACACACACACACACACACACACACACACACACACACAGTGTAATGATGTAGTGAGTGCATGTGTGTTAAAGGTGTACTGTCCAGGCCAGTTAACCACGCACACACACACACACACACACAGACGCACACACACACACACACACAGTGTAATGATGCACTGAGTGCATTTGTTAAAGGTGTACTGTCCGGGCCAGTTGAGCACACACACACACACACGCACACACAGTGAAGTGATGTAGTGAGTGCATGTGTGTTAAAGGTGTACTGTCCAGGCCAGTTAACTACGCACGCACACACACACACACACACACACACAGTGTAATGATGTAGTGAGTGCATGTGTGTTAAATGTGTACTGTCCGGGCCAGTTGAACACACACACAGACGCACACACACACACAGTGTAATGATGCAGTGAGTGCATGTGTGTTAAAGGTGTACTGTCCAGGCCAGTTGAACACACACAGACACACACACACACACACACACAGTGTAATGATGTAGTTAGTGCATGTGTGTTAAAGGTGTACTGTCTGGGCCAGTTAAGCGCACACACACACACGGTGTAATGATGTAGTTAGTGCGTGTGTGTTAAAGGTGTACTGTCCCTTTAAGAGCGCTGGGTTCCGCAGGTCCCTCTGATGCTGCGGCGCCTGCGGGAGCTGCTGGATAAGGACGCCAAGAGCCGGCCGGAGTTCAAGCGGCCCAGCCCCAGGAAGTGCGCCAGCGAGCCGCTGCTCCCGCTGGACGAGGAGGCGGTGGACGGGGGCTTCCCGATCGCCCCGTCGCCCCCGCGCAACGACGCGGGCGGGAGGGCAGAGGAGGAGGAGGCGGAGGGGGGGCGCGGGGAAGAGGAGGCCAACGAGGTCAGCAAACCCAACCCGGAGCCACTGCCCGAGCCGCTGCCCGAGCCGTCACTCAAAACAGGCTCCGCCCTCAAGGCCGGAGGCCACACCTCCATCAAGCCGGCGGCGGAGCCCGTGTACCCGGAGGTGGGCGGGCCGGGCCGGCTGGAGGGCGGGGCCCCGGGCTGGAAGAAGACGGACAGGGAGGGCGAGCGCAAGGCCAAGCAGAAGCTGAACTTCTCGCTGCCCGAACCCGAGCGCTCCTTCAGCGAGCTCTCCAACAGCAGCTGGTCCGAGACCAGCCCCTGGGTCATCGGCAACAACTACCACCTGTACCCGCTCACGCCCGCCATCGAGCAGCGGCTCATCCTGCAGTACCTCACCCCCCTGGGGGAGTACCAGGAGGTGAGCTCCCCGCCCCACCTCCTTTCTCCTCTCCTTTACCTTTCAGCACCTCCTTTTCATCATGCTTTCCCTCACACGTTGTGGACTCATCTGTATTTGTCCCCTTTAAAGAGTAGGTTTTGTGGAATGTGTTTTCAAAATTCTGAGTCCGTGTTCTAGAACTTTGTTGCTTTCAGTCACCAGTAGTGATTGTGACATCAGAATGTTAGAATGTTAGGAGCAGTCTAATCACATATGTGTGATCTCACACTTAGAGCGTTAATGAAGGCCCCAGAACTTTAACTGAAGTTTTTTTTAAATTGAAAATTAAATATGAGGTGTAAGTTAAGCGCTGCCATATCACAATTTTATGAAACAAAAAGTAAATGTAATAACGGATACTGTATTTCGTAAACATCAATTCTTTAATTAACACTTACGTTTAACAACCATCTGCGTATAATATGCGTAGCCTAATGAGAAAAATAAAACCTAAGGATGAAATCGAATCAGCTTTGTTTTAGGTGGCAGTTCTAATCTGTGTTGCCGTCATACAGTAAACTCCCGCACCCCGACCTGAACGGGACTGCAGGGGAGGTGGATAAACCGGTAAAAAATGAAAATGAGCAACCCCAATGTCAAAATATGAATATGCAAAACTAAATTCATTCAAGAAACCTCTGACAGTATGGTGAACAGACAGCCAGTCACATAGTGTGGGGGAGGGGATGGGGGGCATGTCCAGTGCTTCTGAGTCAGGAACACAGACATGGTTATGGAGCTGTTAATGTAGTACGCTCACAAAAAATTTGGCACTTTGTTGATCTTAATGTCAGTGTAATTGTGCCCAACACTGTGTGCTTAAAGGAGTACCATGGTAATTTTCACACTTTCTCGGTTTTATGTGCTATTTGCACAAGAGGCATTGAGTAAAGTATTAAATATGTCCGTTCTGTATTTTTGGAGAAATATGCGTTTTAAATTTATCGTCCTATTTTCAACCGGTTGAGAAAGTTGTCAACTTAGTGCGTCACGAACACAGTAACCACTCCCCTTTCCACGCCCCGTAAACCCATGGATAACTCGAGACCCATAGTTTGACTAACAAATATTTGACTAACGTTAGGTTCACTTAAATTAGAGTGTCTTTTAAGGACTATTAGATTATTTCTGGTTATATTCATTTAGCTAGCTAGCTAGCTAACGTTAGCTAACTAGGTAGTTTGCTTTCATAAGGCAATGTTATCGATAACATTAGCTAGCTAGTTTGCTTTTATGAGGACGTTATAGTTGTGCTTTTATCTTAACTTGGCTAGCTAGATAGCAAAAATTATAATTGGATATAAGTCAACGTCCTTATCTTAGCTATCTATCGATATACTACTAAGATAGCTAGCTTGTGAAAAATCTCCCAAAAAGAGCGCTTATCATGAGGGTAGCTATGGTAACGGGGCACGGTCTGTCAATCATAGCTAACTGACAGTTCTCATTACCACGCCCAGACGGTTTGGGTGAACTTTTATAGTGGGAAATTTAGGCTTAGAAAAATACGTTTTAAAGTACATTGAAATGACTGAATAATAAAAAAAATGATGCACATTTATTTTGTTGTTTCCTAAAGACAACTGGGAAGTGTCACGTTCAACCACCATGTTACTCCTTTAAGTACTCATTAAATCCCTGTGTTGCTGTGCTAAACACAGAGATTTGAGTGTTGGGGGTGAATCTCGAATTGTGCAAAATGCTGTGAGATTCAGCATTAGAAGTTGTTGATTGGCAGAGCAACATTTTGGATCACCTTTTATCAAAATGTACAACTCGCAACCAGATTAAATTAAGAAATGTATTAAATCAAAACAAATTATTCAACGTCTAAAGATCAAGGTTCAAACTGCCATGACAAACAATGGATGTTACGAACACAGACAGGTTACAGTAACAAAGTGTTGAATGAAAGAAAGGACCAAACCACAGCTTGTTTCTCCCAAGATAGTCCTAAGAAACAAGATCAAACTCCAGGAATCAGAACTCAGCCAAGTATTTTAAAAAGCTAGGGCTGAAAATATAAAAATTCCAGATGAACACTAAAACTAAAACGTCAGATCCTGCACACACCAAACACCACATAACACCACACCCAGACGCAAGGTTCAAATTCCCCAGGTAGGAACAGCAGAGACCAACCCTCAGTTAGCTGGCTGATGTTAAGCACCCAAAAACTCAAGTAAAGGAAAGCCCATTTTGCATTGCGCAAGAGGGGAGGGGATGGTGGAGAGAGACGAGGGGTGTGGCTGCGCTGATCGCGTGAGGTGTAGAAGGGTGGGGTGTGGGAGCGGGGTCAGACAAGGACTGTCTCATCTGAAAGATGACAAATGTGCGTATTAAAGTTGCCTTCTGTTGTGGGAAGCAGGGCTAAGCTCTGATGTTATTATGACAAGATTCATGGTTTTAACTTTATATAAAGACATGAAACATGAGTGTGTCAGGAGGTAATCCAGCTCAGCCGTTGATCACCCCTAAAACACGTTTGCTTCTGCTTCTAACACCAGAGGTGGTATTTGTAGACAAATAATCGTTAAATCCAGCCAGCTGTAACCCCCAGCTTCAGGCATAATATTTTCCATGTGACAAAACCAAATTGCAGAGCGTTGGTTTTTGCCTGAAACCAGACATAATGATTTTCAATTTGTGATTTAACTTAAATGTTACAGATTGTATTCAAACTTAAAATAATAAAGAACATGATCCAGCACCCTCCACAACCCTGCTCAGGATAAGCGAGTGTAGATCATGGATGGATGGATGGATGGATGGAATTTGTGCAGCATTTTCTTCTCACTCTGATCTCTGGGTGTGCTGTGCCTTTGAGTAATGAAGTAATAAAACTTTTAAAGGAGAGAGCACTCCAGGACACCCTGGGTTTGCATGCATTTGGAAGACTGTCAGTGCAATTGCCCCAAGAATGTGTCCTTCAATGTCTGTAGAGGGGAGAGTAGAGATAGAGAACAGACAGCATTCCTGTGGAGACACAGGGCAAGTTTGCCAGATCAAATTATATTATTTCTTAAGGGTGATGTTCGACAGAGTATATATCTGTTGTGCTAAATGATGTGTGCGATTAAGTGTTAGCTGATGTATAAAAAAATGCTGATAAGCATGTTGGTGATAAGTGTGATGCTGATAAGTGTGATGCTGATAAGTGTGTTGCTGATGAGTGTGATGCTGATGAGTGTGATGCTGATTAGTGTGTTGCTGATGAGCGTGTTGGTGATAAGTGTGATGCTGATGAGCGTGTTGGTGATGAGCGTGTTGCTGATGAGCGTGTTGGTGATGAGCGTGTTGGTGATGAGCGTGTTGGTGATGAGCGTGTTGCTGATGAGCGTGTTGGTGATGAGCGTGTTGCTGATGAGTGTGATGCTGATGAGCGTGATGCTGATGAGCGTGTTGGTGATGAGCGTGTTGGTGATGAGCGTGTTGCTGATAAACGTGTTGCTGATGAGCGTGTTGGTGATGAGCGTGTTGCTGATAAACGTGTTGCTGATGAGCGTGTTGCTGATGAGCGTGTTGCTGATGAGCGTGTTGCTGATAAACGTGTTGCTGATGAGCGTGTTGGTGATGAGCGTGTTGCTGATGAGCGTGTTGGTGATGAGCGTGATGCTGATGAGCGTGATGCTGATGAGCGTGTTGGTGATGAGCGTGTTGGTGATGAGCGTGTTGCTGATAAACGTGTTGCTGATGAGCGTGTTGGTGATAAGCGTGATGCTGATGAGTGTGTTGCTGGTGAGCGTGTTGGTGATAAGCGTGTTACTGATGAGTGTGTTGGTGATGAGCGTGTTGCTGATGAGCGTGTTGGTGATGAGCGTGATGCTGATGAGCGTGTTGCTGATAAACGTGTTGCTGATGAGCGTGTTGCTGATAAACGTGTTGCTGATGAGCGTGTTGGTGATGAGCGTGATGCTGATGAGCGTGATGCTGATGAGCGTGTTGGTGATATGTGTGTTGGTGATGAGCGTGTTGGTGATGAGCGTGTTGCTGATAAACGTGTTGCTGATGAGCGTGTTGCTGATAAACGTGTTGCTGATGAGCGTGTTGCTGTGTAGCGTGTTGCTGTGTAGCGTGATGCTGATGAGCGTGTTGCTGATAAGTGTGTTGCTGATGAGCGTGTTGGTGATGAGCGTGTTACTGATAAGTGTGTTGCTGATGAGCGTGTTGGTGATGAGCGTGTTACTGATGAGCGTGTTGCTGATGAGCGTGTTGCTGATGAGCGTGTTGGTGATGAGCGTGTTGCTGATGAGCGTGTTGGTGATGAGCGTGTTGGTGATAAGCGTGTTGCTGATGAGCGTGTTGCTGATGAGCGTGATGCAGTGTAGCGTGTTGCTGTGTAGCGTGTTGCTGATGAGCGTGTTGCTGATAAACGTGCTGTTCCCTCTCCTGTCCTGTGTCCTGCAGCTGCTGGCCGTGTTCATGCAGATGGGAGCCAGAGAGCTGCTCATGCACTACATGGACCTGAAGCTGACCAATGACGTGCAGCTCACCTTCGAGGCCCTGAAGGTACGCCCGTACTTATCGTCTGTTGGGGGTACGGCTGGTTACTCTGGTTTGTTGCGTGTGAGTGTGTGTGTGTGTGTGTGTGTGTGTGTGTGTGTGTGTTTGCGTGTGTGTGTCTGTGTGCGTGTTTGTGTGTGCGTGTGTGTGTGTGTGCATTATGTTGGCTTCTCTGACGGCCTGGTGTGTGTGTGTGTTGTGTGTGTGTGCGTGTGTGTGCATTATGTTGGCTTCTCTGACTGCCTGGTGTGTGTGTGTCTGCAGTATTTGGCCTCTCTGCTCCTGCATAAGAAGTTTGCGGCAGAGTTTGTTGCTCATGGAGGAGTGCAGAAGCTTCTGGAAATCCCCCGGCCCTCCATGGCAGCCACCGGAGTGTCCCTGTGCCTCTATTACCTGGCCTACAACCAGGACGCCATGGAGAGAGTGAGAAACACACACACACGCATACACATGCTTATACACACACACACTCACACACACACACACACACACACACACACACACTCACACACACACACACTCACACACACACTCACACACACACTCACACACACACACACACACCCTGCAGTGTGTAGTAATGGTTGTGTCTCCCCAGGTGTGTATGCTGCCCCACCCAGTGCTGAGTGAGCTGGTGGGGTACACACACACGCGCACTCATACACACACACACACTCACACTCACACACACACACACACACACACACACACACACCCTGCAGTGTGTAGTAACGGTTGTGTCTCCCCAGGTGTGTATGCTGCCCCACCCGGTGCTGGGTGATCTGGTGGGGTACACGCTGTGGCTGCTGGAGTGCTCCCATGCCTCGGGGGGCTGCCACGCCACCATGTTCTTCTCCATCTCCTTCGCTTTCCGCGCCATCCTCGAGCTCTTCGACCGGCAGGACGGCCTGCGCCGGCTCGTCAACCTGGTGTGTGTTCACCTGCCCTCTCACAAGGCCCCGCCCCCTGCTCTTTCACAAGGCTCCGCCCCCTGACCGCCCTGCTCTCTCACAGGGCCCCGCCCCCTGTCCTTTCATAAGGCTCCGCCCCCTGACCGCCCTGCTCTCTCTCAGGGCCCCACCCCCTGCCCTCTCACACAGAGCCCCGCCCCCTGCCCTTTCACTTGGCTCTGCCCCCTGCTCTCTCACGAGGCCCCGCCCCCTGCTGTCACACAAGGCCCCGCCCCCTGCTCTCTCACAAGGCCCCGCCCCCTTGCTCTCTCACAAGACTCCGCCCCCTGACCGCCCTGCCCTCTCACAAGGCCCCACCTCCTACCCTCACACAAGGCCCTGCCCCCTGCTCTCTCACAAGGCCCCGCCCCCTGCTCTCTCACAAGGCCCTGCCCCCTGCTCTCACACAAGGCCCCGCCCCCTGCCCTCTCACACAGAGCCCCACCCCCTGCCCTTTCACATGGCTCCTCCCCCTTCTCTTTCACGTGGATCCACCCTCTGTCCCTTCCCTGTTCCTCCCTCATCTCGCCTGTGGCTACTTCTACACCTTGTTTACAGCTCATACAGTCCACCATGTAAACAGGTGGATAGTTACTGAAGCTAATCAGGATAAGAACCTTAGTACAAATGGCAGTGCCACACCTGGTAATGAAGCCTGCAGCCTCTGAGTCCCCGGCCCGTTTGGCTAAGCCCTGCCCCGCCGGTGTGCCCTGCAGATCAGCACGCTGGAGATCCTGAACACGGAGGACCAGGGGGCGCTGCTGACGGACGACGAGATCTTCTCCAGCCGGCAGACGGCCAAGCACACCTGCATGGCCCTGCGCAGGTACTTCGAAGCCCACCTGGCCATCAAGGTGGAGCAGGTCAAGCAGTCCCTGCAGCGGTCAGAGGGGGGCGCCCCCGTCCACACGCAGCCCTATTACAAGGTGGGTGTGATGAGGTCATCTCAGCGTGCATTAAAATGCTCCTGGTTTTAGTGTTAAAGTAGTAAGTAATAGAAGTAACCCTCCCCATGTCTATGACAGCTTCCTCTGAGCTTTGTCCTAATGGACAGTTAAAGGCTTTTAGCGCATTTGCTGAGTGTGTGTGAAAGTGGCGTTAGCGTCTGGGGTCACACACTGTCCGGAGTGAGAGATCTCTCCAAGCCTTAAAGCTTTTATGAGACTGATTTACCTCGAATCTGAGACCCCAGCCCAGCACCACGACCTGTCTCAGGCTGCCCCCCATCTCTCATTCGCTGCATAAAGAGGGCTGTGTTCAGTTCAGCTTCAGTCAAGTCTGTTCAGTGTTCTCTAAAGCCGCGTTTCCACCAAAATTACCCGGAACTTTCAGTCCCAGGAACTACTTTACCAGGAACTAAAAGGTTCCTTCAGCCAATGGTTGTCTGCGTTTCCACCGGGGTCTAAAGTACCGCGAAGATTAGGCAAATTAGCCCACTGACGTTGTCGTCGGTCCATCTGTCATATGATTTCTTCTGTAACCCCATACTACCACCGAAGTAGCCTACATTATTTTCTACTAACCGGGACAGCCCGGAGGGGTTTATTCCACTTATATACAACGGGTTACCAACAATGACTATATATGGTTACTTTTGTATTTATTGATTTTCATATATCCTCTCAAACACATTCATTAACAGCAGAAAACATGCACACGTTGTAAACAATTTGCTGTTTTATTACTTTCTCGTCGTAAATTCCATATAGGCTAATCTCAAAATGACAAGAATAGAACGAAAACTCGGACTTGCGTGAAAATGTAAATTAGTAGTGGTACAGCCACCTTTTGCTTTCCTTCGAAGTTACTGCTAGCCGAGCAGCGAAGTGTGCCCTCCAGATGCGAACCATGCACCATAAATGAGTCCATAGTCTTCCTGGTCTTTTCGTGGAATTGAAAAATGGCAGTAAAATTGAGTAAAATTACGGCAGTCTGAAAAAGCTAAAGGGAAGATTACTAGAATTAACCTGTTATTTTACCCGGATAAAAAGTGCGGAAGGTGATTTCCAGTTTGCTTGTACTGTATCACCAATGTTAATTATGCAGAACTACCGCATACCTCACATAACTGTATCAAACGTTTTGAGTCAATTACAACGGGCTAACAAAGAAAATCCGGAAGAAAATATTCAGCAACCGAATTAATCCGTTTGAATGTTTTGGTAGCCTACGTAATATGCTGTCCCAGCACGAATGCTTAGCATTTTATAAAACGAATACTAAAGCAAGAAAAGAACAGAAGAGCACACGTTATAATTCCAAGACGTTGACAGGCTATAACCAAAAGTAGGCTACTGCGCCGCATAACATACAAGTTTGATTTGAAGTTATTATGAAAATAAATTGGTTTGCCGCTGCATATTTTCAAACATGGCGGGTAATGGCGGAAAATAAATACAACACAAATGCTACGAGTACTCGACCAATCAGAAATGTTCAGCGCTGCAAGCTCCACCCAAAGGTTCCTGTACTTTCGGAAAGTACTACCCCCCGAGCAGGAACGTTTTGGGGGGTAAAACAAAGCCCCCAGAACTAAATTTAGACCCTAGTTCCTGCGGTGGAAACGCACTGAGTTCCTCAAAAGGTTCCTAGTTCCGGGGTATAGTTCCTGCGGTGGAAACGCGGCTTAACATTTTAAAATGAACAAGTTGCAGCTGTTAAATTTCTTTTTATTTGACTGAATTGAGACTTGTGATTAATTGTGTATATGTATGTGTGTGTGTATATGTCTGTGTTTGTGTGTGTGTGTGTATCTGTGTGCTTGTGTGTGTTTCTGCTTGTACGTATATCTGCGTGCACGTGTGTGTGCGTGTGCATATGTGTGTGTATGTATATCTGTGTGCACGTGTGTGTGTGCGTGTGCATATGTGTGTGTATGTATGTGTGTGTGTGTGTACGTGTGTACATGTTTGTCTTCGTACGTGCGCACAGGCCTGCTCCTACACCCATGAGCAGGTGGTGGAGATGATGGAGTTCCTGATCGAGTATGGCCCGGCCCGGCTGTACTGGGGCCCTGCTGAGGTCTTCCACAAGCTCTCCTGCATCCAGCTCCTGCTGCAGCTCATCTCCTTCGCCTGCGACTGGAGGACCTACTACGGCAGGTAGGGTCCCCCCTGCTGCCCACTGCTCCCTACTCTGTACCCTACTGCTTCCCTTCTGCTTCCCCCTCTGCTCCCCCTGCTGTTCCCGACTGCTCCCCACTCTGCTCCCCCTGCTGCTCCCCATCTGTTCCCCACTCTGCTCCCCCTGCTGCTCCCCATCTGTTCCCTACTCTGCTCCCCCTGCTGCTCCCCATCTGTTCCCCACTCTGCTCACCCTGCTGTTCCCCCTGCTGCTCCCCATCTGTTCCCCACTCTGCTCCCCCTGCTGCTCCCACTCTGCTCCCCCTGCTGCTCCCCATCTGTTCCCCACTCTGCTCCCCCTGCTGCTCCCCATCTGTTCCCCCTTCTACTCCCCCTAATGCCGACTCCTCCCCACTCTGTATCCTACTGCTTCCCTTCTGCTTCCCCCTCTGCTCCCCCTGCTGTTCCCGACTGCTCCCCACTCTGCTCCCCCTGCTGCTCCCCATCTGTTCCTCACGCTGCTCCCCCTGCTGCTCCCCATCTGTTCCCCACTGTGCTCCCCATTTGTTCCCCCTGCTGCTCCCCATCTGTCCCCCCTGCTGCTCCCCCGTCGGTCCTCCTACTGCTCCCCCTCAGAACCTGGTTCTGTCTGTCTGGTCTATATAACACTTCAGTGTAACTGTGTGTTGTAACTATACAAAGCTGTAGTAACTTTACTGCATAACTCTTGTCAGTGTAACTGTTCACTGCAACTCTAGTGGGTTTAACTGTTCAGTGCTAGTCTGTTCTGTGTAACTCTAGTCTGTGTAACTGTGTTTAGTGTAACTCTGGTCTGTGTAACTGTGTTCAGTGTAACTCTGGTCTGTGTAACTGTGTTCAGTGTAACTCTCCCCCCCACCCCCCCCGTTTCCCTGCAGGAGTGACACGGTGCGCTACGCCCTGGACATCCTGGCCATCCTCAGCGTGGTCCACAAAACGCAGCTGCTTCTGACCGAGGCCGTGGACGTGCTGGACGAGGGGGGCTCCACCGTCTGCACCGTGGGTCAGTCTCTGCGCCGGGACGTCCCCCTGGCACACCCCCCCTTTTTAAAACCCCAAACACCAATGGCCTCACACTGGCTCCAGCACAGCGGCCTGCTTCTTACACACTGGCTTTCAGCATCAGATAGTGTGGCTAGAGTCTGCTCCATTTCACTTCTGTCAGGTCAGGAAACTAAATAAATGTATCCATTGAACAGAATTTCTGCTCATGAACTAACATTTAAAGAATGATCGTAAATAGTTTTTCAATAAGTTGTTTTCAGTTCATGTTCCAGATTGGCTGAAGGGAAATGGAGTTTGGCTGATAGTTTACTGATAGCGCCGCTGTGGTGGTTTAAGTGGCAGGCTGCTATGGGCACGGCTCTCACTGAGCATGCTCTAACCCTGCCGTGTGCTTTCTGTTATTTTGCAGTTTGATAAATGAGTCGCTGAATTCTACCATCTTGGACTGTTCATGCCTTAATTGAAAAATGTAATGCAGAGTGTTAAATCGCTGTGAGAGCAGGAAAACACCATGAAGTGCAGAATTGATGGAGATTTACCGCACATTTCCACCTTTCCCCAGGGCAAGTTTATGCTTTGGTGGTACTACACGTTTGTGTTCCTGGAAGTAACACTTTTTAACTGGATGAAAAAAGTATCAGTTTTTTCCAACTTTGAAAAAATCTGACTTTAAGGTTCACATTACACGCAACACAGTGTTCATGGGTTCACATTCCAACTCCCAGAGAGGCTGGAGCTCGTGGGGCTGGAGGGGTGAAATAAGTGAGGAGGGGCTTTAAGACCAGAGGGACTGAGACTGAGGGACTGGGAGACTAAGGGACCAAGGGACTGAGAGATTGAGACTGAGGGACTGAGAGATTGAGACTGAGAGACTGAGGGACAGAGATTGAGACTGAGGGACTGAGAGATTGAGACTGAGGGACTGAGACTGAGACTGAGACTGAGAGATTGAGACTGAGGGACTGAGAGACTGAGAGATTGAGACTGAGGGAGTGAGAGACTGAGGGACTGAGAGATTGAGACTGAGAGACTGAGACTGAGGGATTGAGAGATTGAGACTGAGGGACTGAGAGACTGAGACTGAGAGACTGAGACTGAGGGACTGAGAGATTGAGACTGAGGGACTGAGACTGAGGGATTGAGAGACTGAGGGACTGAGAGACTGAGGGACTGAGAGATTGAGACTGAGGGACTGAGAGACTGAGACTGAGAGATTGAGACTGAGGGACTGAGAGACTGAGACTGGGGGACTGAGAGATTGAGACTGAGGGACTGAGAGATTGAGATTGAGGGACTGAGAGAGATTGAGACTGAGGGACTGAGAGAGATTGAGACTGAGGGACTGGGAGACTGAGGGACTGAGAGATTGAGAGTGAGAGACTGAGAGAGATTGAGACTGAGGGACTGGGAGACTGAGGGACTGAGAGATTGAGAGTGAGAGACTGAGAGAGATTGAGATTGAGGGACTGAGAGAGATTGAGACTGAGGGACTGAGAGATTGAGATTGAGGGACTGAGAGAGATTGAGACTGAGGGACTGAGACTGAGGGATTCTGAGAGATTGAGACTGAGGGATTCTGAGAGATTGAGACTGAGGGACTGAGAGATTGAGACTGAGGGACTGAGAGATTGAGACTGAGGGACTGAGAGACTGAGAGACTGAGACTGAGGGACTGAGAGATTGAGACTGAGGGACTGAGAGATTGAGAGATTGAGACTGAGGGACTGAGAGACTGAGACTGAGAGACTGAGAGACTGAGACTGAGGGACTGAGAGATTGAGACTAAGGGATTGAGACTGAGAGATTGATATTGAGAGATTGAGACTGAGTGACTGGGAGACTAAATTTGAGGGATTGATGAGCTGAAGTCTTCCAGCAGTACAGCAGATTGAGGCTGACTCTTCCATCAGCCAAATAACTGCAGAGAAGATCTGTCCGCTGAGTTTTTTATCTCAAATACCCCTGAGCTATCAAAACTTACTCCCATCGAATATTACAGTTCCACATTGTTTTTTTAAATCCACGAAGTGAATTGTTGAACCAAAGAAACGATTTCCTCGTCAAATGATTCTTTCTTCCTGGCTTTTGAATAATTCAGCGCACCATGTGAGCACAGTTTGGGGTGCAAATCTGATCTTGTTGAATTAATAACGACATTTTCATCAGCAGAAGATGAAACGTGCACGTTTTACAAATTAGACCTGGCAGCCTTTTTCTCTTCAGTCGATGTAAATGTTTCCGCAAGAATGGCTTCTGTTTGATGAAGCGTGAAAGAGCAGTTGGTTTTGCTTCATAGACACGTCTGTTGAGGGAGGGAAAAAAAAACAAATTCTATTTTTGTATGATTAATTTTTGCAGTTATTTTACTGCCAGTCCTCCCTGATTACCCACTTGATGTTGTTTTCTGAAATTCTAAATGAAATGGTTATGTATTAGGGATCAAAAAGTTAATCTGATCATGCGAGATGATTAGAATTTTGGCACGGTGATTAGTCGCTATAGTAATTTTAGATGATAATCATTTAGTTAGAGCGTCCATCAGTGATTGATCACTGCCAGCGTTTGGGGAGATGACTGGAATCGCGCACAGCTGCAGATTAATGAGTTCACTTTTCTCAGCATCATTATCGGTGTGAATGTTTTGGGATGGGGAGGCGTCTAACCGAATTTACTTCATAATAAAAGCCAATCTAAGAAACTGTAAGACTGGAATGTCGCAGAGTATTGCGCTGATCCTTCATTGTGTCAGACTGTTCAGTGCCGTTTCAAAAGATTCACTTGCAATTTGTGCTGCTTGGTGCAGACCAGCGAAGAGTGCTATCCACCCTACTGCATATTAAAAACCGATTCACTTAAGTATTTATGCAAATCAGGTGACCGCCCAACCATGTTCAGGTAGCCAACACAGTTGAAGATAACAGGAAGTGTGTGTTTTTGGTTGTGAAACATGACGTTAAGTATCTTACAACTGTGACCACTATCATGGACATTGACAAGTTTGCATGACTTTTTAAATTTGTAATTCTTTTCAAAGTTTGTTGTGAATGTCACAGTGACCAGCTCCATAAACTGACAACAAAAGTCCTATCTTCGGGAAACATAATGTATATTGCATGAAGCTATTCTGATATGAGTAATATGCCTAGCAATTTTACAGTTCGCTTGCATTGAAGAAGTAGGTTGATCTAGCAAGCCAGTTTTCAGATAAAAGACTTGTAATATTTAGACTGCTAACTTCACTAAACTATCAGTAAGAATGCTAAGAACAGAAAGCTACAATTTATTGATAGAGTAGACATTTTGAATATTACCAGCCTCTTTGTTTTGCTTTTAAGTTAGCTTTGGTAAAAATAATTAGCTAGCTATGGTAATCTTCATGGGTAATTCCTTATTGTATTGGGCTAGATGTTGGGATAGTAGACTTTAATTGAATTATGTTTGCTATTAGGTGAACAGTGGTTGTCTATCACTGTTACTAGGCAGCCATGGGGTAGTCGGGTCCAATGCACAGCAAACTTCAGAGATCAGAGAATTCTCTGCAGCAGCAACATTATGACAGAAACTAACAATGGAGTGGAGTGATTATTATCTTGTGCATGCTGGAGAGAGTGAACTTGGCCTTGTCTGAGACCACGGTCTTGCCCCAAGATCATATGCCAAGACCCAGTCCCAGACCAAGTCTTAGAGGGTCAAGAACCAAAGTCCAGACCAACACCATGTTTACGTTTAAGAGCATGTGGTCAGGACTTGCGTACACACCTGTATAATAGGCAGGAGCTGTGTGTGTGTGATATAGATAATCATGCAGATGATATTAATAGCAGCAGTGACGCAGGTCATCAGGGAATGATGCATGTTTGTTTAAATCCGTTCTGCTCGTGGGTTGTTCTCTCCTGGGCAGGAATGAGCATCATCTTGGGCGTGGCGGAAGGCGAGGTGTTCGTCAACGACGCGGAGATCCAGAAGTCGGCGCTGCAGGTGGTGATCAACTGCGTGTGCGCGCCGGACAAGCGCGTCTCCAGCATCGGCAAGTTCATCGCCGGGACGCCCCGCCGCAGGGTGCCGCAGCCCGCCAAGGCCGGCGAGAACGTCCTCACCAAGATGTGGAACGTGGTGCAGTCCAACAACGGCATCAAGGTGCTGCTGTCGCTGCTGACGGTCAAGATGCCCATCACGGACGCCGACCAGATCCGGGCGCTGGCCTGCAAGGCGCTGGTGGGGCTGTCGCGCAGCGGGGCGGTGCGGCAGATCATCAGCAAGCTGCCGCTCTTCAGCAGCGGGCAGATCCAGCAGCTGATGAAGGAGCCGCTGCTGCAGGACAAGCGCAGCGAGCACGTCAAGTTCTGCCGCTACGCCGCCGAGCTGATCGAGCGCGTGTCGGGCAAGCCGCTGCTGGTGGGCACCGACGTGTCGCTGGCGCGGCTGCAGCGCGCCAACGTGGTGGCGCAGTCCCGCATCTCCTTCCCCGAGAAGGAGCTGCTGCTGCTCATCCGCAACCACCTGGTGTCCAAGGGGCTGCAGGACACGGCCAACGCGCTCACCAAGGAGGCCGACCTGCCCATGGCCCACCTCTGCCACGCCCCCTCGCCGCCCTTCGCCGCCGCCGCCGTCGTGGTGGTGCCCGCCGGCTCCCCCGGGGCGGTGCTCCCCCGCACCCCCCGGCTGGCCAACGGGGTGGCGGCTCGCCTGGGCGGGGCGCACACGCTGTCCCCGCTGGGCCACGCCCAGCCCCGCCCCCTGGCCGCGCAGGCCCCGCCCCCGGCCCCGCCTCCTCCCCCCACGCCGATGGCGGGGGCCCCCCCGCACGGCTCGCCGCTGATCGGGCGCATCATGTTCACGCGGGAGCGGCCCCCGCCCCCCCCCTGCGGGCACAGCGGGAAGCGGCCGCGCGTCCTCCGGCAGAAGTCGGACCACGGCGCCTTCATCCAGAGCCCCGCCATGAAGAAGCAGCTGGACCGCCACCTGCCCTCGCCGCCCGCGCTCGACGGCATCATCACCGAGTACCTGCGCGAGCAGCACGCCCGCTGCAAGAACCCGGTGGCCACCTGCCCGCCCTTCTCCCTCTTCACCCCGCACCAGTGCCCCGAGTCCAAGCAGCGGCGCCAGGCCCCCACCAGCTTCACCTCCCGCCTCACCCGCCGCGTGCTCTTCCCCAAGTACGGGGGCGTGGACGGGGGCTGCTTCGACCGACACCTCATATTCAGCAGGTAACCGCAGCCCTCTCCGGCCGGACGGGCCACACTGACATCTACAGGCAGGGATGTGTAACTGCACGCAATGCAGGACCTGTACACAGAATGTACACACAGCCTGAAAATGTGATTGTTCAAACTGTGATTGGCACAAGACCACACTTCTCCTTTTTAGATGTGAATGACATTCGAAAGCATCCCAGTAGATCCCGGGCAAATTTTTTTATAAGCAAAATGTATAATTGCATGAAAGAATTTGGTAAAAATGTTTCTTTTAAAGTTGTCAGTAATCTCCAGGAATCTGATTCAGGAATGACCCCCTATTCCCGCAGGGCTCCTGCACAGGATGTCAGTTTGTTGACTCTGTTTTGACATTATTGAATGTCAAAATGGCCGTTCTGTTTACGGTCAATATATACTTTTTTTAATAAAAGGGGAGAGGCTGCTGTCCTTTAGTGTTACTGCCTTTATTCAGACCGATAGAAAGCAGAGAGGGAAACAGGTAGACAAGGAACCGTAGTGGAGATCGAACCCACGCTAACAGGAGGAATCGCGAATGGCCCAGAGTCCGCTGCCCTACAGGCTGCACCTCACGTTTCGCCTCAGTTTTATCATTATTTTACGATGTAGAAAATTTGTGACAACTGCTGTACCTGCCGCTGCCTGTCCCTCGGGCACGCGTGAGAGAATTTCACAGGGTTCTACGGTGCTCCCATTGTAAACGTGCATTTTCTCCCCCCCCCCCAGGTTCCGGCCCATCTCGCTGTTCCGCGAGGCGGAGGAGGACGAGAGCGGGTTCATGTGCTGCGCGTTCTCGGCTCGGGAGCGCTTCCTCATGCTGGGCACCTGCACGGGTCTGCTCAAGCTGTACAACATCTTCACCGGCCAGGAGGAGGCCAGCTACAGCTGCCACAACTCCGCCATCACGCACCTGGAGCCGTCTCGGGTTAGGCTCCGCCCCCTCTTCCTCTCTCCTCTCCCCGCTCTTACACTGCCCCCCCCAAAGCCGTCTCGGGTTAGGCTCCGCCCCCTCTTCCTCTCCCCGCTCTTACACTGCCCCCCCCAAAGCCGTCTCGGGTTAGGCTCCGCCCCCTCTTCCTCTCCCCGCTCTTACACTGCCCCCCCCAAAGCTGTCTCGGGTTAGGCTCCGCCTTCTCCCTCCCTCTCCTCGCTCTTACACTACCGCAGGGTCTGCTGGGGTCCCCGGCCCTGGTCCTGGAGAGCCACAGGGTCTGCTGGGGTCCCCAGCCCTGGTCCCAGAGAGCCACAGGGTCTGCTGGGGTCCCCAGCTCTGGTCCTGGAGTGCTGCAGGGTCTGCTGGGGTCCCCAGCCCTGGTCCTGGAGTGCTGCAGGGTCTGCTGGGGTCCCCAGCCCTGGTCCTGGAGAGCCACAGGGTCTGCTGGGGTCCCCAGCCCTGGTCCTGGAGAGTCTCAGGGTCTGCTGGGGTCCCCAGCCCTGGTCCTGGAGAGTCACAGGGTCTGCTGGGGTCCCCAGCCCTGGTCCTGGAGAGACACAGGGCCTGCTGGGGTCCCCTGCCCTGGTCCTGGAGAGACACAGGGTTTGCTGGGGTCCCCAGCCCTGGTCCTGGAGAGCCGCAGGGTCTGCTGGTTTTTGTTTTCACCTTAAAACCAGCACCCAGTACCGACCCAAAAAATCAGGTGGGGCAATTTAACAGCTGAGAAACAGCGAAGAACCCGCAGCACTGTGGTTCTCAGGGCTGCCCAACCCTCAGTGACCCCATACAGACAGGTTGTGCTGAATTTGCAAGGCAAGCGCTCAAAATGTCTGAACATGAAAATTTGTGAGCGGTGGCGTTTCCTTAGTTTCTAAGATTGCGTTCTTGCTTTGAAAGCGGTGAACCGCGATCCCATCTTTGGCGGGTGTGGCTTTGCAGCACTTGATTGGACGTAGCCGTGTGTTTGACTCCGCCCTCTGATTGGACGTGGCAGTGTGTTTTGACTCCTCCCTCTCTCTGACGTAGCCTTGTGTTTTGACTCCTCCCTCTGATTGGATGTAGCTGTGTGTTTGACTCCTCCCTCTGATTGGATGTAGCTGTGTGTTTGACTCCTCCCTCTCTGATGTAGCCCTGTGTTTTGATTCCTCCCTCTGATTGGATGTAGCTGTGTGTTTGACTCCTCCCTCTCTCTGACGTAGCCCTGTGGTTTGACTCCTCCCTCTGATTGGATGTGGCAGTGTGTTTTGACTCCTCCCTCTCTCTGACGTAGCCTTGTGTTTTGACTCCTCCCTCTGATTGGATGTAGCTGTGTGTTTTGACTCCTCCCTCTGATTGGATGTAGCTGTGTGTTTGACTCCTCCCTCTGATTGGATGTAGCTGTGTGTTTGACTCCTCCCTCTCTAATGTAGCCCTGTGTTTTGACTCCTCCATCTGATTGGATGTAGCTGTGTGTTTGACTCCTCCCTCTCTCTGATGTAGCCCTGTGTTTTGACTCCTCCCTCTTATTGGATGTAGCCCTGTGTTTTGACTCCTCCCTCTGATTGGATGTAGCTGTGTGGTTGACTCCTCCCTCTCTCTGATGTAGCCCTGTGTTTTGACTCCTCCCTCTGATTGGATGTAGCTGTGTTTTGACTCCTCCCCCTCTCTGACCCAGGACGGCTCCCTGCTGCTGACCTCGGCCTCGTGGAGCTACCCGCTGTCCGCCCTGTGGGGCATGCAGTCCGTCTTCATCATGAAGTGAGTGCGGCGTCCCGGACCCCTGACTGCCTAAAATTACCCCACACACTGCCTGGACCCCTGACTGCCTAAAATCACCCCCCCCCCCACACACACACTGTCTGGACCCCTGTCTGCCTAAAACCACCCCCCCACCCCCCACACACTCTGCCTGGACCCCTGTCTGCCTAATACCACCTCCCCCCCCCCCACACACTCTGCCTGGACCCCTGACTGCCTAAAACCAACCCCCGCTCCCCCCCACACACACTGCCTGGACCCCTGTCTGCCTAATACCACCTCCCCCCCCCCCCACACACTCTGCCTGGACCCCTGACTGCCTAAAATCACCCCCCCCCCCCACACACACTGCCTGGACCCCACTGCCATAACCACCACTCCCACCCCCACACCGCCTGGACCCCTCTGTGCCCCCTCTGCATGAGGAACACAAGGAGTCCCGTTTCCCAGCTTCATCGTTTCGAGGCTCAGGAACGTTCTTCTATTCAGTGCTCTGTCCCACTGAAAACAGTTCTGTGATGAGCGGTTTTCTCTCCTTTCTCAGGCATTCCTTTTTAGACGACCATTACGTGGAGTTCAGCAAACTGTCGCAGGACAGGGTCATCGGGACCAAGGAGCACATAGCTCACGTGAGTCTTCCCCGCTGTGATTTTAGTTGTGTAAACTCCTTTTTCAGATCTTCCACATTTCTGATCAGCTAATTCTGTCTACACAATAACGTTTGTGTTTGGATAAGGCCAAGTGTATGCGCTTTGCTGCGTTGCTTTTCCAAAGTTAGTATTATAGTGTGCTTTATTTGCATACTTTTCCAGATATATGACATCCAGACGGGCCAGAAGACCCTCACCCTCAACAACCCCGGCCTGGCCAACAACTACAAGCGGAACTGCGCGACCTTTAACCCCACGGACGACCTGGTGCTGAACGACGGGGTGATGTGGGACGTGCGCTCCGCCCAGGCCATACACAAGTTTGACAAGTTCAACATGAACATCAGCGGCGTCTTCCACCCCAACGGGCTGGAAGTCATCATCAACACGGAGATCGTATCCTGCCTTAAACTAGCGGTTCATTGGGGGCCAAGTTAGATGTGCTATCGAGAGTGTGCCATCACTGCTGTTTGACTAGTCATGAGAGATCAAGCTAATCAAAGGGTTGCAGTGTGAACTAATTGTTCAGGATCATGTGGTTAGTCGGTATCATAGACTAATCATTAGGGGTCAGGGGGTTACAGTGTCATAAACTCGTCATTGGGAGTCAAGCGGCAGAGATATCTTTCTGCATCCAACTTGCACGATATTGTTCATTGGTCCCAGTGTGAATGTTGATTTTTTGATTGGTCCCAGCATAAATGGTCCTGGTGTTTGATTGGTCCCAGCATAAATGGTCCTATTGTTTGATTGGTTCCAGTGTGAATGTTCTGAATGTGCTGTTGTTTGATTGGTTCCAGTGTGAATGTTCTAGTATTTGATTGGTTCCAGTTCACATTACTGGTGCTGCTCATTCTGTGCTGCAATTTGTTGCATTCCTTAGTTAGAGTGTCAGTGGGACCTGCGAACCTATCATCTCCTCCACACCGTGCCTGCCCTGGACCAGTGCAGGATGGTCTTCAACAACAATGGCACCGTCATTTATGGAGGTAAGGCCCAGGGGTGGATGTGGGCAGCGGGACCTATTATTGGTGTTGAGCAGGGCTGCCCAACCCTGTTCCTGGAGATGCACTGCACTGGTGGTTTTCACTCCAACCCTAACAAAGGACACATTATTCAACAGCTAGAGAGCTCGTTGAGAGGCTAATTAGTAGAGTCGGTATGCCAAATAAGCCTACAGGATGGTAGATCTCCAGGAACAGGGTTGGGCAGCCGTAGTCTTCATGCTAAGGTCACTGATATTGATTCTTTAAGGTGCTGGCTGTCTGGAATACAAGGTGAATTTGTTTTGAAGACCTGTCTGTGGTGTAGTTTTTCCAGTGAGAACAAATTGGCACAGCTTGTAACAAAGGCGTGAGTTGCTGATGCCAGAGTTCAGTCTTAAATGGTGAAGGTATGGGTTGCTGATGCCAGATCAGATTCTGAACCAGGAAGCCAGTGCCAGTGATGATTTAGGCATGACGTGCTCAGTGCAGAGTTGGGTCTGAATGAGTAAGGCATGTCCAGCCGATGGCAGAAACCTCTGAACAGCGGTAAACTGTGGTGGCTTTCCTGCTCCCAGCCATGTTGCAGGCCGACGATGAGGACGACATAATGGATCAGCAGATGAAGAGTCCGTTTGGCTCCTCCTTCAGGACCTTCGATGCCACGGACTACAAACCCATCGGTGAGGGCAGTCTGCTGTCTTGTCTTCTCCAGGGAGGACTGGTGGGGGCTCAGGCTAGCATTCTGGCCCCGTGCTAAACTATCTAATTCAGCTAATCGACTAAAAGCTAAAATGGAACAAGGTGAATTCCTGATATCAGGATGGAAGTAACTCACCACTGGTCAGTTCACATTGGAGCAGCCCCCATACGTGAGGTCTGGCTGTGTAACCCACTATGTCACCAGTAGGGCGGCGCTCTACATGAAGTCAAGCCTAAACGCCCTCATCAGACCTGGTGGTCATATGGCAGGAAGTGGCACAGGTTTGCTGAAATCCAGGAGCGCATAAGCCTCGATCAGTATTTAAGACCCAGGTTAGTCATGTTGGCTTCACTTTAGGAAACGTGCATGAGGCATCTTCTGTTTTCCCACCCGCAGCTACAATCGATGTAAAACGGAACATCTTCGATCTCTGCACAGACACCAAAGACTGCTACCTGGCAGTTATTGAGGTAAGGTTTATCTGTTCTTTCAGCAGGGACAGTAACTATAGCTGGAACATGTGTTCTAATTAAGCTGCTGGATGGATCCTCCTCTTAAGGCTCTGTTCTAGTGCATGGATGGGCCTTATAGTCCAGTATCTGTTAAGGTTCTGTTCCAGTGTGTGGATGGGCCCCATGGTCTGGTATCTGTTAACGCACTGTTCCAGTGTGTTGATGGGCCCCTTGGTCTGGTATCTGTTAAGGCCCTGTTCCACTGTGTGGATGGGTCCTATGGTCTGGTATCTGTTAAGGCTCTGTTCCAGTGTGTGGATGGGCCCCACGGTCTAGTATCTGTTAAGGCTTTGTTCCTGTGTTTAGATGGGCCCCATAGACTGGGATCGCTCTCTCACTCTGTCTCTCTCTCCCCCTCTCTCTCTCTCTCTCTCCCTCTCACTCTCTCGCTCTCTCTGTCTTTCTGTACAGAACCAGGACTCCATCAACATGGACACGGTGTGCCGCCTGTACGAGGTGGGGCGGCAGCGCCTGGCCGAGGAGGAGGAGGACGAGGAAGATCAGGTGACAGTGACGGTCATAGCGCAGACTCTTCAGGCCCTCTAGATACTCAGGCCCTGCGTCCCATTCGCTGTTCTCTTATGACATCACGTTCCCACCGGACACATTGAAAGCTCGTTATTAATGTTATTACAGCCAGTTCGCCATACGGAGTGATTAGGGAAGGCAGATTAACTGGACAGAATGGGCCCTGGGCATTAGCTCATAAATTTGAGGTGTTGGGTTCAGAGCGTAGAAGCCCCGTTGTTATTCAACACCGTTGTGACTGTGGCCCCCCTCATCTCCGGCAGGACGACGAGGACCAGGATGATGAGGACGACGAAGACGACGACGACTCGGACGATGACCTTGACGACATGGACACGGACCCCCTCCTGGCTGAGCTGGAGAACGAGAACGGAGGCGAGGAAGAGGAGGAGGACGGCGAGCACGACTTCTCCCCCTCCGACGACGAAGAGGTGGCCCGCCTGCTGGAGGCTGATGGCGAGGAAGAGGAGGACGACGATGACGACGACGATGATGACGACGATGATTCCGACGACAACGACGACAATGAGCTCATCCTGGAGAACAGTGAGTACAGGCTGCAGATGGGGTGTCTGCAGAAATGTGTACTTTTGGGGGGGTCAGCAGAACTATAATGGTGAAGGAACTGGGCTTGAATCAAAGAGGTTACGGGTTCAATTTGAGCAAAGAACTAAAGCTGAATTGCCTCAGGAAATGTCCACATGTGTAAAAACATATAATGTAAAAATGTTAGCTGCAAGTGTGATGTAATATCAGGTGTTCTGTGTTGGAATGCATCCAAGTTGTTTTAAGAACAGGAACTCTAAGGTGTGAGAATAGTCACTGACTCTCCTGTAGTACTGTGTGGCCTGTCGGGTATATGTACTACTATGTAGTCTGTAGGGTATAGAATCGTCACTGACTCTCCTGTAGTACTATGTGGCCTGTAGGGTATAGAATAGTCACTGACTCTCCTGTAGTACTGTGTGGCCTGCAGGGTATAGAATAGTCACTGACTCTCCTGTAGTACTGTGTGGCCTGCAGGGTGTCAAATAGTCACTGGCTGCCCTGTAGTACTCTGTAGTCTGTGTGTTGTAAAATAGTCACTGGCTATCCTGTAGTACTGTGTGGTCTGTAGGGTATAGAATAGTCACTGACTCTCCTGTAGTACTGTGTGGCCTGCAGGGTGTAAATAGTCCATGGCTGCCCTGTAGTACTTTGTAGTCTGTAGGGTATAGAATAGTCACTGACTCTCCTGTAGTACCGTGTGTAGCCTGTAGAGTGTAAAATAGTCACTGGTCATCCTGTAGTACTGTGTGGTCTGTAGGGTATAAAATAGGCACTGACTGCCCTGTAGTACTCTGTGTGTTGTAAAATAGTTAGGGATGCACCGATGTAAAAAAACATTCTGGGCCAATACCCTCGTGTAAACAACACAATTGGCCAATACTGGGGATGGTAATTTTCAGTAATTTCACAGATCGAGTGGATTGCATAATGTGCTTGATTCCAAAGTTCCAAAGATGGGGACGAATCTGTTTTTTAGAAAGCGTCTTGCGAATACACATAACACACATCAAGTTTTTCCATTATAAAAGCGTCTTAGTGCTTAGCCTGTTCTGTCAAGAAACACAGACAGTCAGTGTCAGATATGACACACAGAATTTTATTCTCAGCTCACAAATGGTGTGTGTCCACAAAATCAATATACAATGACTGAATACTCAGTTCTGATTGACTGGGACGTTTGCATTGAAGTAGCTATGAGGTAGCACTTTAAAAAGTTTGATCGCTGTTCTAAATTAATTCTGACTCAAATAAGCTGGAAATTTGTAAGAGCTAGCAAGCCAAACATACTTGCAACAGTGCCAGCTTGATGTCCATAGTTATCACTTAACTACGTTTTGAGTATACAGTGAGCTCCAGCATCTAGGACAAAGCCATATTTTTTCTTGATTTGGCTCTGTACTCTATAATTTTAGATTTGTAAGCAAACAATTCATATGTGGTTAAAGTTTTATTAATGGGTATTTTTGTACACTTTGGTTTCACCCTGTAGAAATAACAGCACTTTTTAAACATGGTCCCCCATTTCAGGGTGCCATAATGTTTTGTACCAATGGCTTCGCAGGTGTTTCTGATTAGCCAGATGTGCTCAATTGCTTCTTCAGTGCAAGTACCAGTGAGCTTCCGGTATCTAGTCATGATGTTGATTGCCTTTGGGGTCTGTTATTGGCATTTGTCAACATGAGGACCAGTGTTGTGCCAATGAGAAGTCAAGGAAGCGGCTGAGAAATTTGGTAGAAAATAGACACATAAGCCAAACCTTAGGCTTATCAAAATCAACTGTTTGGACCACCATTAAGAAGAAAGAGAGGACTGGGGAGCTCAGTAATCGCAAAGGGCCTGGTAGTCCAAGAAAGACCTCACCATAATGAAGAAGAGTCCCCAAACACTTGTCCTATTCATTCTCCTGCTGCTACCAGCAGTTTCAGCAACAATAATGTAAGACGAGTGAGCCAGCTCATGTAGCTGCTATGCATGCCCAAACTTCCACCCCCACCGTGTTTCACAGATAAGGGGGGTTGCGTGCTTTGGGTCTTGGGCAGTTTCCTTCGGCCTCCACACTTGGCTCTTGCCATCACTGATGCAAGTGAATTTTCATCTCATCCACAAGTCCTTGTTCCAGAACTCTTTTTGGCTCTTTTAGGTACTTCTCGGCAAACTTAAACCTGACCGTCTCGTTTTTGGGGTTAACTAGCGGTTTGCATCGTGGTGTTGCCTCTGCTGTTCTGTTCAAGTCTTCTCCAGACAGTAGTCACTGACACATCCACGCCTGCCCCCGAAGAGTGTTTATGTTCTGTCCGACAGGTGTGTCTCTATTATTGTGAGAATTCTTCAGTCATGAACTGTAGAGCTCTTCCTGGGCCTACCAGCCCCTTTGCGATTACTGAGCTCACCAGTGCTCTTTCTTCTTCATGATGTTCCAAACAGTTGACTTTGGTAAACCTGAGGTGTTTAGCATGATCTGTGCACTGCCACCAACAAAATTTATCTTATTGGCTGATGTCCCGATTGCAGCCAGTGATGCAAACAGCAAGTCAATTCTCATAGTCAACCCATGTATCAATGCAACCCTAAAAATAATCATGGGCTGTAGCTGGAACACTGGTCTCAAGACAGTAAATCCATGTTATTGAATGAAAGGGCTGAATGTTTATTTAAAGATAGTGAGTGAGTGTGAGATACTAGAGAGAGCGCGAGTGAGGGAGTGTAGACTGGTTGCACTCATGCACACTGGTGGGAACGCAGGGAAATGATTTGTTTTTGTCTTTGCAGCAGACAGTTCAGACAACTCGGACCTGGAGGACGACATCATCCTGTCCCTGAACGAGTGAACAGGAGCGGGCGTAACCAGGACGACACGGGGGACCCCCGAGACCCCGCTTCCCCAGGAGGGAGGGGGGGGGGGGGCAGAGGGTCCTGCGGGCTGACGCTCCGGGCGGAAGCGGAACTGACATTAGCATCTTGAGCGGGTGGGAAGGCAGAGAGCGACGCGCACCCACGCGCACGGAACACGCGGGGGTCTGAGAGGGAGGCGTGCGCGCGGGACGGCTCCACCCCCCCCCCATCCCCAGGCGCGGGGGCCGCTGGGGCTTTTTGGGAGCAGCCCCCCCCCACACGGGCCAGCCCCAGCACGCGCGGACCCCGGCGCACCTGTATTATAGCGTTTCTTAAAAACAAAAAAAGGCTTAGTTTTTTATGACATTATGAGTGGCTTTGTCAGCGTTTGAGCAGAAGGTCTCCAGCGGTGGGGGGGGGGGGGGGAAAGTGAATGTACACGTAATATATATTTCTTTGAGTTTCATTAAAATGTGTTTGTGAACCGCTTTCTGTGGGACCCACGGTGTGTGACAGTCTCCGCTTTCTGGCGCCCGCGGTCCGCCCGCTTCGCGGTAGGGGAAGCGCGCGACTGGCGGGAAACACGGCGTTCGCGAGCCTCGATCGTCCAGCGCGAGCTCTGGCCCTCACCGACACGTGCTCAAGAGCCCAGGGACTGCTGGGTAAAGCATGCGCCTCGCCTGGATTTTTGGGTCTAAACTGGTCGCTGATGAAGATGATGGACTCTCCAGGACTAGGTGTGATGGGCCGTGCTGAAGAGAGGGGTGTCTGTCCGCCATGAACCGAGCGCACGCACGTAACGCCGCTGGTTTCCGATTGCCGTTCAGTGCCGTCGGATGAGCGAGACGTGTCACTTCCTGTAGCTGAAGCTACGCCCCATTTTGGCTCCTCCGGTCCCCGCCTTCTCCTGCTACGTGGTTCCCTGTTTGCAGCCGTGGTGCGCCACACCGCCATATCGCTATACAGCGGCCGTTGGACATCTCAGGATTTTACAGCACATTTTCACGTCAGAACAGAAGTGTTAAAAAGAAAAAAACTGCTCTTTTATATTTTAGCATTTCAAATTTTCTTACACACACGTCCACCGATAATTATTCAGTGAAGTTCCGATAATAAAGCTGCTCGGGTGAGTCAGTGAGCGTTTCTCACAGTGGGGAACACTGGAGGGCCAGAGTGAGTCAGTGAGCGTTTCTCACTGTGGGGAACACTGGAGGGTCAGTGTGAGTCAGTGAGCGTTTCTCACTGTGGGAACACTGGAGGGTCAGAGTGAGTCAGTGAGCGTTTCTCACAGTGGGAACACTGGAGGGCCAGAGTGAGTCAGTGAGCGTTTCTCACAGTGGGAACACTGGAGGGTCAGAGTGAGTCAGAGAACGTTTCTCACAGTGGGGAACACTGGAGGGTCAGAGTGAGTCAGTGAGCGTTTCTCACTGTGGGAACACTGGAGGGTCAGAGTGAGTCAGTGAGCGTTTCTCACTGTGGGGAACACTGGAGGGTCAGAGTGAGTCAGAGTGAGTCAGTGAGCGTTTCTCACTGTGGGAACACTGGAGGGTCAGAGTGAGTCAGTGAGCGTTTCTCACTGTGGGGAACACTGGAGGGTCAGAGTGAGTCAGAGTGAGTCAGTGAGCGTTTCTCACTGTGGGAACACTGGAGGGTCAGAGTGAGTCAGTGAGAGTTTCTCACTGTGGGAACACTGGAGGGCCAGTGAGTCAGAGAGCGTTTCTCACTGTGGGAACACTGGAGGGTCAGAGTGAGTCAGTGAGCGTTTCTCACAGTGGGAACACTGGAGGGTCAGAGTGAGTCAGTGAGAGTTTCTCACTGTGGGGACACTCAAGGGCCAGTGCATTGGATGGCTTGGTTTGTGGCACACATTTCATTCTGTTTTAGCAAAAACTCTGATGTCATGTTATGATTATAAAATGAGTTTAAAAATGCAGTCATTACAAGAGATCATTTCCAGTAAAATGCCTTAATCAGCTGACACCTTGGAGTCTAAGTTTTGCATGTTTTAATTTGACTTTTACTGACAGTATTATTTAAATGAACTTTAAACACCGGCCCTAATCTGTAATTGCTCATGTGTTCACAAATCCAAGGGGCCAGTAGGGGTCAGTATTAGACTGTTAATTATAACAGAAATAATAGGGGGGCTGCAGAATTGTTGTTTTGGCTTTTTGGTGACTTTCTGAGTTAAGTGGAGATACTCATTAAAATTTCAGTTTTGACAAAGGGAATACTAGTTTGTGGAGAAAGTGTGTTGGAGTGCAAGTCTTAATTTCACAAATAGTTCTCTTCTTATCTTGAGAGGATATGCTTGTTTTGACTTTTTAATTAGAGATTTTATAAAAGCCACAAATGTAAAGGTATTGAAAATGGCAAATGTACAACCTGTATCTAATCTATTTTTACTATAAAAAATAAAAAAATAAAAATGTTTTCTTTATGCTAGTTTTTTTCCTTTCTTGTAAGTCCATTAACACTGGACAGTATGCGCATATGTGCCTTTTGCAAGAATCAAAATGAGTGTAATGAACTGCAATACCAGTGTAGACCAGCCAGATGGCGCCATTTGGTTTCAGAAAAGCTTTGTGGAAAGACTGCATGGATGAATCACCTTGTTTACAGTGACTGAAGTTTCATCACACAGAGACAGTCCACCGATCAAGAGTGGTGATTCTGAGTCTGGGGGAAAAAATATCTACACCCTAATTTTTTTTTGACCGATGACGGTAAACACGATTTTTTTTGTGGTGCAATTCCTATTTCAGTTTAGAGTTTGTGTTCACAGGTTTCCTGTTCGGTCCCTGTCCCTCACACATTCCTCGGTAGCTTTATTTGCCCTTTCTATCCCTGCTCTGAGGTGTATGCTGTCTGTTTTGGTTCAGTGTGCAGCCTGCAGCTTATCCACGGGGCTGCTGGGTGGCTCGTCCTCTTCAGGCACTGTTGTAGTGTACGGATGGGCCCCGCGGTATGGTTTTAAACCCGGACTGTACCGGCGCCAGCTGCGGCCGGCAGCCCCGCGGGGTGGCACACAGTTTGGCGCTTGTGTCGTCCAGAGAGCGGACGGGTTCAGGCAGCTGGCATGACTCTCGTGCGTTTGTGATGCCCACTGGTTGATTTGGGCGCTCATGATCCACCTGTTGACCTGTATGCAAAGAGTCTTCCTCCAGCTTGTGTCTGTGTGAGCCAGACTGGTAGATGGTGGTGTGGTAAGAAGTGCCACTCAGTGGATGTTTGACCAGCATGCACCTTGCTCCTGCCGAAAGGCTGAAGCCAAGCACGTGTGGGCTTGGTTAGTACTTGGATGGGAGACCACCTGGGAAAAGCAGGTTGATCCTAGAAGTGGTGTTGGTGGGCCACTAGGGGGTGATCTTCTGTCTGGTCTCACAAGTCCCCAATGCCCTAGTGCAGTTATGGGGACACTGTGCTGTTGGAGTTGCTGTCTTTCAGATGAGATATTAAACTCTGGCCCCGACTCACTGGTCATTAAAGATCCCATGACAATTACAGCAAAGAGCAAGGAGGTTCCCCGGTGTCCTGGTTAAATTCCCATGCTAGCTCTCTCCATCTAATCATCCCCTGATTTTGCTGGCTACAGAATCGTTCTCTCCCTCTCTATCTCAGCTGATGTGTGGTGAGCATTCTGGTGCGAAATGGCTGCCATGCCTCATCCAGGTGGGGGCTAAATGTCAGTGGTAGTTGAGGAGTTTCCCCCTCATCCCTGTAAAGTGCTTTGAGTGTGAGAGAAGCGCTATATAAATAGACACCCTTACTGTAAGAGTAAATTGGGGCAAAAAGGGGGAGAAGCATGAAATGTCAATTTAAGATTAAGTGTTTGACAGATTCTTGTATGTTACAATTGGACAGAATTACCTGGTGTTTTAGGGACCTGGTGTTTTAGGTGTCCTGTGTTTTACGACTGGACGAGTGCCCTTTGTTTCAGATGGGCCACAGACGAGCATCCTTGATATAATGCTAAATACCGGTAAACCCCAAATATGTGTAGTAGGAATACAGTACTACACTGCCTACACACCATCGTTCTATCGCTTCAAACGCCTCTGTCCGTTTCCTGTGGAGAGGCCTGACTCGGTCAGTCCTGTCATTTATCACAAGTCCTCTGCATCAGCTTCATACCCTGCATTGAGGTAAGTGTGGGGTTGTGCTTCATACCCTGCATTGAGGTAAGTGTGGGGTTGTGCTTCATACCCTGCATTGAGGTAAGTGTGGGGTTGTGTTTCATACCCTGCATTGAGGTAAGTGTGGGGTTGTGCTTCATACCCTGCATTGAGGTAAGTGTGGGATTGTGCTTCATACCCTGCATTGAGGTAAGTGTGGGGTTGTGCTTCATACCCTGCACTGAGGTAAGTGTGGGATTGTGCTTCATACCCTGCATTGAGGTAAGTGTGGGATTGTGCTTCATACCCTGCATTGAGGTAAGTGTGGGGTTGTGCTTCATACTCTGCGTTGAGGTAAGTGTGGGGTTGTGCATTGAGGTGAGTGTGGGGTTGCCATGGCTGCATGGTCGCTAGCGGTAAAGGGAAGGCTCGCCTGGTCCGCGCTGCTCGACGTGTGGAATTAAAGCGACGCGAGCGCTGACCCGCCCGCCTGCTGTCGCTGCGTGACGCCCAGGGCTGCGTTACCGGCTCCGGAGGGAGGGAGGGAGAGAGAGAGAGAGGGAGAGAGGGGGGAAGGAGAGAGAGAGGGAGGGAGGGATGGAGAGAGGGGGGAGGGGGGAGGGAGGGAGAGAGAGAGGGAGAGGGGGAGAGGTGTCGGAGTCCATGTGGACCCCCTCAGCGGGGTGGGTAATGGGGTTTTACCTGGCTCGAGAGGCTGTTGACTATATTCACCTGGTTGAACGACGCAATTTCCTGAGAGGGTGCAGAGAATGCTTTCATTGTGGTGACGGGCGGGGAGACGTAATGGAAAAAGGAAATCGCTTTTCTCTCAGCGTGTCGCCGGCAGTTCCATTCTGCCTGCTCACGCGGAGGAAATGAGAGTGGAGTCCGCGCGGACCTCAGCCGCCGCCGCCGCCGAGCCGCCGGAGGGCTGTTCCTGTCCACCGCCGGTCGTCTGCATGTTTTACAGGATTTTAAACGGGGTTTGCCTTTCGCGTTGCGCAAGGTTGTCATTCCCACTTCTCACAGAAGAGGGCAATCGTTCTCACTGCAAAATAAATACATGAATAAACATTCACCTGCACTGTGCTTGGAATTGGGAAAATAGCTGGATCTGTTGTTGGTCCATGATTTGAAGCAACCCGATCATTTTGAATGATGAAAACAGAATTAGATTTTGGCAGAATGGCAGATTAACTCTCCTTTTCGACGACTAATAATGTATATGACTTTAGAACGTTCTCAGCTTAAGAATAACAGTCGCCATAAAATAATACAAACAAAAGCACTAAATCACTAATATTTGGCTCCAAAAAATACTACTAGCCTACTTTATTGTTAGTCTACTACAAACAATAGGCTACAGGACGCGCTGAAAACAGCCTTAACGTATGCTTTCCATGTAGTAGCCTACAGTGGGGTGAGCCCAATGAACACTCAGCTCCTGTCCCCTCTGGTAGGGGGCGCTGTCGAGCACAGTTCGGGTCGCACAGTCCCTTCTTACCTCTCGCCCTCATTGCCCGATCACTGGTTCTAATCAGTGACCGTGACACGCGGGGGTGACCGCATCTGGGAAGTGCGGGAACCGGAAAAGATCTTTCTACGAGAAACCGTTCGCTCTGAATGCCACGTCTCTCCTGTAGCGCCAATGCGCCCGGTAAGATGCCTTATCGAAGGCGAGGCCCACCTTTCAGTCTGTTTCTATCTAATGGCTATTCATCTGAGCTGAAGGCAGCAGTTAACTGGACCATAAACTGTGACCATAAACATATTGTGACTGATAGGTATAGTCTATAGGCTACAATTCTGTGTGAGCGTACACCAAATTACGATTTCAGACGGCCTACTCGTTTCAGCGGGTAGCCTATTGTCTTACAGGCTCACAATGCACTGCCTGAACCAGCGCAGCACTGTTATTAACCTTCAGCAAAGTGCGAGCAGGTTGCCCGTTGCGTCACCATGGTTACCTCCCGTTCGGAGTGTTTATTCAATTCTCTTAAACTCTTTGTTCGCGCTTCCTGAAAATCATCCTCAAATCACCAAAACAATATGAAATAAATACAGTTTTAAAAGTTATAAAATGGGTTGCATCATGTGGGTCCCCGTGAGGACCGTGAGAAGATATGCTCCTGTTCGTTAATACGCGGAGTAGCCAAGGCTATATTTCGGGAGTACGAGAAGGTTGCGCTTTGTTTTGTGGAGAGGCTGTTTGGGCTCGTGTGATGGAGAACGACCATGTCAGCGCGAGTGCACAAGGGGGAAACCCCGCAGGTATCGGTGGAACACACGCTGCACGGCTCTGATTGCTTTCCTTTAAAAACGCTCCTGCGCCGAAATGAGTAGCGTGGAGCGGGATCCCGGGCGGCCCCTGTCTGTCCCTCTTCATCGCGAGCAGGGGTGACGGGGCCGCGGGTCGCTGGCGCCCGCGTCTCGCAGACGCTGAAACGAACGCCTCTGCAAGCAGGAGGGGAGGGGCTGCGCTCCGCGCAGGAAGCGAACGAGAAGCCGTTAAAATGTCCGCGAACACAACGCCAAACAATGTCGTCATTCACCATCAGCTGGACGGCCTTCCAATCGTACCTTCAATCGCGCACGCACGGATGAGCCAGCTGAACTCAGGATGAAATTAAGGACCGGTGCATGGCTGCACTCTTCCTAATTCATAGATGAGAATATTGTGATGAGAACAAACACACGTTTCCTAACTGGGGGAAATGAGGCTGTTGCTTTCTTTCCCCGCCGTGTTCCTTGGTTTAATCTTCAGTCCTTCCTCTCTTGTCATGACTCAGCGGTGGTGGGCACAGTAACTAATTCCCACAGGAGACAGATTGGCTTGGGGCACCAACCAAGAGTGCTGTGTGCCAGGGCAATCCTCCCAGTCTACAACTGCGTATGACAGTGAACCCTCTGCCCATACGAAAGAAGACAGATGAAGAGATTATCTGAATATATTAAATGGATTGGGCTGTAGTGATGTCTGTTTTATCTGGGATTAACTGATTATGCACAGCACTTCATACTATATAACTAACTAGGGACAGTGTAGTGTGTGCTATAAGAACTCTGGTAGCTCCATGGATTGTCTACAGAGTACAGAGTGTTCACTAAGTGTTTCAAATCAGCCCATTGCCTGTTGGTCTCCATCATAAGAGATTCGTTAAATAATTAAGAGAGGAGGTTGGTATGAAGTCCAGAACACATATGCAATTACCTGCGCAGATACCCACGCATGCATTCACCTGCACAGACACATATTGTACACTCACCTGCACAGACACACATGCATGCTCTCGACTGCTCAGACACACATAGAGAGCTTGTGGAGATCCGCATGGGGGTTCAGCCAGGGGATGTGGTTTTAGGTGCCTGACAGGACAAGGGCAGAGGATCCAGGAGCTGCATGGACAAGGTGGCAGCACAGGGATTGTGGGTCACTGAGCAAAACTGGGCTCATCAACAACATGCAGACCACATTCACCAACAACATGCAGACCACATTCACCAACAACATGCAGACCACATTCACCAACAACCAACATGCAGACCACATTCACCAACAACATGCAGACCACATTCACCAACAACCAACAGGCAGACCACATTCACCAACAACAAGCAGACCACATTCACCAACAACAGGCAGACTACATTCACCAGAAACAGGCAGACCACATTCACCAGAAACAGGCAGACCACATTCACCAAGAACATGCAGACTACATTCACCAGAAACAGGCAGACCACATTCACCAACAACAGGCAGACCACATTCACCAGAAACAGGCAGACCACATTCACCAACAACAGGCAGACCACATTCACCAGAAACAGGCAGATCACATTCACCAACAACAGGCAGACCACATTCACCAGAAACAGGCAGATCACATTCACCAGAAACAGGCAGACCACATTCACCAGAAACAGGCAGACCACATTCACTGACAACCAACAGGCAGACCACATTCACCAGAAACAGGCAGACACAATTCACTGACAACCAACAGGCAGATCACATTCACCAGAAACAGGCAGATCACATTCCCCTGAAACAGGCAGATCACATTCACCAGAAACAGGCAGACCACATTCACTGACAACCAACAGGCAGACCACATTCACCAGAAACAGGCAGATCACATTCACCAGAAACAGGCAGATCACATTCATGCGTTCATGCCAGTTCATCTCCTAAATGGAAAGCTACTCTAAGGCTGGATAAGAAGGTTTTGATTTCAAAGTCCTTTTAGTTTAGCACTGCAAAGAAAGATGGTATGATCATCTGCTCAATCAGACGAAGAGACAGGATGCAGCCAACACAGTCACCCATGTGATATTTTAGACCAGTTACATCTTGGCCAGTTCGGCCAGCTGGGATGTGCACGCTGCGGTGGCCAAAGTTTTTTCTCCACAAACATTTCCACATCTTGCCAGAGCAAATATACTCCCACTCTAAAGTGAATGAGATGAGGTCTGATTATTTCCGAGTTGGATCCAGATGCCCTTTGACAGTATGATCTGTTGGTTCTTATGACCTCGGCCTATCGCTACAGGAAATAGCAGTGATTACATATAGCAGGAAATAGCAGTGATTATATATAGCAGGAAATAGCAGTGATTACATATAGCAGGAAATAGCAGTGATTACATATAGCAGGAAATAGCAGTGATTATATATAGCAGGAAATAGCAGTGATTACATATAGCAGGACATAGAAGTGATTACATATAGCAGGAAATAGCAGTGATTATATATAGCAGGAAATAGCAGTGATTACATATAGCAGGAAATAGCAGTGATTATATATAGCAGGAAATAGCAGTGATTACATATAGCAGGAAATAGCAGTGATTATATATAGCAGGAAATAGCAGTGATTACATATAGCAGGAAATAGCAGTGATTACATATAGCAGGAAATAGCAGTGATTATATATAGCAGGAAATAGCAGTGATTACATATAGCAGGAAATAGCAGTGATTACATATAGCAGGAAATAGTAGTGATTACATATAGCAGGAAATAACAGTGATTATATATAGCAGGAAACCGCAGTGATTACATATAGCAGGAAACAGCAGTGATTACATATAGCAGGAAACAGCAGTGATTACATATAGCAGGAAATAGCAGTGATTACATATAGCAGGAAATAGCAGTGATTATATATAGCAGGAAATAGCAGTGATTATATACAGCAAGCTGGCTCCGCTGGAAACAGAATTAGCCCACAGGGCCTGAATAGCTCTTCGGAGCACAGCACTAAGCCTTTGCTAACAAGGCTCGATTCCCAGCCAGTACACATCTGGGAGGAGAGAACTTTCAAAAGCACAACGGGACAGCAGCTACTTTTCTACGCACAGCGGTGTCTGCCGTCAGACTTCAGAATCAAACACCGCAGCAGCCCGTAGCCCACTGAACTCTGGGAGAGACCCGCGCCATACCGCGTACGAAAACCCGCGATGTGCCACTCAGACCTAACGTCAGATGACAGTGGGGTAATTTCTGCTTCAGAATCCCAGTTCTCCACCTCAAGAGAAAAAAACCTCCTGGCCAGCGAAGAGCGGCGTGTGAGCCTGGCAGCCGGCCAATCGCAGCGCTGCTGTGTGGGCAGGAAGGAGCCGCATGCAGTGGGCGCACGGGTAGCGGGCGGCTGGCTGGGCGTGGGAGTCCGCTCCGGGGCGGGTCACGGCCGGGCGGCGGGGTCCAGCGTTTCCGGTTTGCGTGGAGAGCCCGTAGGCCAGCAGGACAACCCTGGAGAACGTCAGGCCGTCAGCAGCATGCCAGAGCCCGTTCTGAGGCTTGGCAGCAGCAGCTAAAAAGCTGTTAGCTTTTACAGGTGTTTGTGTTGGACCTGCAGTACGCAGCGACAGTCGTCATGGCAAGCAACAGGGAGCAGAAGGTCTCTGCTCAGGGATTCTCTGCGCTGAGATGCTGGAGGCTGTTGTGAGCTGAAATTAGGAGGCGCGTTTGTCTTATTTGCTGCTGCAGATACAGAGAGTTTGAAGAAGAAAGTCGGCCAGGTGAACAGCAGAAGGGATGAAAGCCGGCCAGGTGAACAGCAGAACGGAGGAAAGCCGGCCAGGTGAGCAGCAGAAGGGATGAAAGCCGGACAGGTGAACAGCAGAAGGGAGGAAAGCCGGCCAGGTGAGCAGCAGAACGGAGGAAAGCCAGCCAGGTGAGCAGCAGAAGGGATGAAAGCCGGACAGGTGAACAGCAGAACGGAGGAAAGCCGGCCAGGTGAGCAGCAGAAGGGATGAAAGCCGGACAGGTGAACAGCAGAAGGGATGAAAGCCGGACAGGTGAACAGCAGAACGGACAGCTGGGGGAGGTGCTGGGGGTGATCTCCTGGCCGTCACCGCTGGCTCCTCAGCTCCAGCCCGGTGAGGTGAGGCCTGAGAAGCCTCTGAGCCAGCGCTCGCTCTCCACATGATTTCGTTTGTTTGAGCTGATCGATTGTTGTTCGGTTAATTAAACGAACACTCCGTGCCAGTCGGCAGCTAATTCCCTTTATTTTAATTGGATCTCCTGTGGCTGGGATACACGGTCGGTTTAAGAGCAGCATCTCCCCATTTCCTGTCCACGAGCAGACCCCGCCAATTTTCTCTGCTGCAATTTGACATACATGTGAGCTGTTACATCAGTCAATATGCTAACCTTATAGCCAATTGAAATGTTTGTATTAAAAACATTCAGGGGAAAACTATGCGCAGGTGTCACTGTCCTACGTCTCTGGTCTTGTTACATCATACACACCAGCAAACATTAGTGTTTTTCATTTCTGTGGTTTTTATATTATCGAAAATCTTCTGTATTGTTTTTCTTCTCTTTCATTTTGTTTTAAATGCAGTCAAGACTGTGAAATGCACTTTTAAAAAATGATGGCTTGACTGAAATATCACTGCTGACATCAATAACTGTAATATTTATTTTTTAAACATGAATTGAATTCATAGATAGTTACTCTCATTGTACAAAGCAAAATAGCATTCTGATGAAATAATAAGGATAAAAATAAAGGCATAATATATGATTTTTGCAGCTTCACCACATAGAATAAGTTTAAGTAGCTAAAATAAAGCACGGGAGCTTTTGATCTCACTTTGTCATTTCTTCATGTTTTACTTTTGTGTGAAACTTCCTGTTTTTCCGTCTCCTATAACTCGTGACAGAGTCTCCCTCTTTATGTCATATTTGGCACACATATAACTCACACACCATAGATGTGTGTAATATCGTTTTTTATTTCTATTTTTACAGTGCGATTCATCATTTATTCAGTTTTCACCTGTTTATGATGAACTTTTTCACCTGTTTATTTGATTGAACTCTGGTTTGACGCATTTATTGTTCATTGTGTCTACATCCAAGTATCTGGTATTTTTTGGTGTTAATTAACTAGCTGTAATTTGAGATATTCATCCAACAGACCGTAGATGTGCGCAAGTTTCCCCCCATGCCACTACATCCCTGACCACACCCAGTTACACTCACATGTTAAAAGGCAATGCCTGATGATGTAAAAGGTGCGTCGCACGTAGACGTGTAACATTTCATTTTCTACACAAAAGGCTCTTCTGTAATTTATATCAGCATTCACTCATTCAAGTAATAGCTGCCCGAATCTGCCAAAATGAGGCCACAGAATGCACTTTTGGCTGTGACTCAAAGTCACTTTGGGGTTCAAACCTCGAAGCTTAGTGGTTTCTGAAGACTCAAGCTTTATATGAAGTTACGCTGCTATTGCGTTCTGTCAGTGTTGCTTTATAAGAATAGTACAGAATTGTAGAATGCCTATTATTTAGCTGGACTTTTTACAATTTCCGCTGTGTTCTAAGTGAGTTTATTGCTGTGCAGTCACTCACTCTACTTCTTGGTTCCAACTGTTTCAGACCCAAAAACGAGTTCTTTATTTGGAACTTTCCCTCAGTAATGAACCGTCTTTCCTGTTTACTCTAATTATGTCAACAGATGCTTACACACTACAAACGAAGTGAGTTTTTTTAACACGTGTGCAGTAAACCTTGAAAATGAATTCCCACATCATGGGTTAATTTACCAGCCTGCAGATGGGAAGGTGTGCATAACGGCTGGCATCGTTAAGGCTGGAGTCCAGGGGCACAGAAAGCCTAGAGTGGGCACAATCACAGGCCTGCCCCAGCAGAGCGGTGCCCCTTCTTTTGGGCACAGGTAAAAGACGTGACTGGGGACACCAGCGCGCGCACACGCGTGTGGACTCCTCGCCGCTGTGCGCCACTGCGTTTACGTCCCAGGCACATTTAGCCGCCGAGTGGGCTGCCCGCGCTAGCCTGCGCGAGTACAGCACGCTAGGCCACGGTGCGTTAGCTGCCCGCGCTAGCCTGCGCAAGTACAGCACGCTAGGCCACGGTGTGTTAGCTGCCCGCGCTAGCCTGCGCAAGTACAGCACGCTAGGCCACGGTGCGTTAGCTGCCCGCGCTAGCCTGCGCGAGTACAGCACGCTAGGCCACTGTGCGTTAGCTGCCCGCGCTAGCCTGCGCGAGTACAGCACGCTAGGCCACGGTGCGTTAGCTGCCCGCGCTAGCCTGCGCGAGTACAGCACGCTAGGCCACTATGCGTTAGCTGCCCGCGCTAGCCTGCGCGAGTACAGCACGCTAGGCCACGGTGCGTTAGCTGCCCGCGCTAGCCTGCGCGAGTACAGCACGCTAGGCCACGGTGCGTTAGCATGCCAGGTGTGCGTTGGGGGGCGGGGGGTACGAACAAATGAGAGCGACTGACCCGCAGCAGTCAGCCCCGCCCCCTATGAGCGTATTTCCCTCACAGGAACTCTGGGATATGTGTTGTAAAGGAATGGTGGGGGGCGCCAGGGACTACGAGGAGGAATGCAGCCGAGCTTCATCCTGCAGGTCTAGAGTGTGGATCGCCAAACGCAACCACACCCTCCACTACAAACCCCACAGCGGTGGTCAAGCCCCGGCTGGATGCAGTGACAGATGGGTCACTGCATCCTCTGGTGAACGGGTGTCCAACTCCAGTCCTGGAGGGCCGCAGTGTCTGCAAGTTTAACTCCAGTCCTGGAGGGACGTAGTGTCTGTAGGTTTAACACCAGTCCTGGAGGGCTGCAGTGTCTGCAGGTTTAACTCCAGTCCTGGAGGGACGTAGTGTCTGCAGGTTTAACACCAGTCCTGGAGGGCCGCAGTGTCTGCAGGTTCAACTCCAGACCTGGAGGGCCACAGTGTCTGCTGGCTTTGGGTTTGTCTCAGCACAAGTCATTAATTGAAGTCAGTGATAGGCTAAAGAGTCCACACACCTTGTTCTCAAGAGCTTAACTGGCTGCCGATTGAAAGGAAACTACAAATCCCAGCAGACACGGTGGCTCTTCAGGACTGGAGTATGACACCCCTGCTCTAGCATGTACTGTAGGTTAATGGTGAGCATAGGTGAGTTGAATGGTCTGTATGCATTCTTCTGTTCTTTTAACTTAAGCCTCCACAGACTTCATGAAGAGTGAGCTGTAAACATAATAGTCCTGTGTAATCTGTGTTGTAGTATTTTCCCCACATTAAAGGACAATAAAAATGTGGTATGTGAGAGGCCATAGTTAGTGTAGGGTCTGCAACCCTGGTCCTGGTGAGCTGCTTGGTCTGCTGGTTTTTGTCATTACTCAGCACTTAATTGCTAAATATATTATGTGGTTTATATAATATACTAACTGGTTGCTGAACAAACCCCACCCAACCTTGGAGCTCCACAGGGCCAGGCCTCAGACCCCTGGTCTTGTGAAATCCACTATAGTCCTTGTGAGGGGGTCCAGCAGCAGTTGGAGCAGCAAAAGAGTGGCAGGAGACAAAAACTTCTGTTCACCCAGGTTTATTTACAGGAGACGTGCTTCAAACCCAGAACCGGTGCAAAATATGCACTGGTGACGACACATCAAAATATATATACAACAAATACCATAAACAAAAACAAAAACGAGTAAACAAAATAACAGTAGGCTATGCCTAGTAGGCCCTACTCGTTTGAATAAGCTGCATGGCTAGCATGATCACTCAGCACACACAACATAATCACCCCAGGAGGACTTTTCCTCTGGCTTTTATAGCCCAAGACCCTCCCCCGGCAATTCTATTACAAAAAAATAATGTTTCTTCCCTTTATCATTATTTCTTATTTTACCAATACATTTCAAGAACAAACGATAAATAAATACTATCTATAAACCAATGAATGAGAATAACGAACTGCCCATTACAGAAAACAAAAGAAATGCATACATCCTCCCCCTTTATTTATTTATTTACATGATGTGTCCCAAACACCCCCATGAAAAAGCCCTATGGTACGGCTCGCGCTTCCTTGGAGGACTTCCAGCAAAACCGGCTGCAGGTTTGGTTGGCGTTGGCTAGCTTTTAATATAATACAAAATAAAACAATGTTTAATATGAATGTCACCTTTAACCTTGAATAATTTCACCTTTGTCCACAAATTACGAGTAATTTACTACAAACAAGTGTACCGCTACCAATTTCATTTCACAGAAATTTCGGTCGTTTTTTAAAAAGTATTTTAAAGTATTTTAAACTCGCGGTAAAACGAACATTGTTTCTTTTCCGCTTTTACCATATATTTCCGTTCACATTCATTTACAATTCACCTTCATAACACACAAACAATGGTAAGTACATTTTTCCCTCCTTCCTTCACGTTACTTTATATGGATGTTATGTTGCGCGCAATTAAAAGAACATGAACAGGGGTTTTAAATTCATTCAACCATGTGCGCATGCTTAAAACTGTAAATGTCCACAGTTCATGGTTTCACTCCATGATGGCCCTGTTACTCAAATCATGGCTCTCAAGGTCCAAGAACTGCTGGTTTTCCACCCTCCTTTTACCTGGGAGTCAACTGTGAACACACAGCAGACCCTGTAGCTCTCCAGGACTGGGGTTGGAGACCACTGCCCTAGAGGGTGGAACAGTGGTATGTGCTCATGCTTTGCTGGTGTTCCTTTTGACCTGCCATTTAAATAATCAAGGCAGCTAATTACACAGTTAACCTTCCTCACTTGGTTTCTTGGGTCTTACTAGCTGATTTTCATATGGAAGCAAGGGCCAGTTTACCCTGAGTTTCTCCAAGGACAGGTGAATATTACTGTTCTGTAAGCATCCTGAGATAATTAATAAACCATCAAAGGGGAGCAGCCTTGGCTAGAACTATGAATTTCAGCCTGCATGTGTGCGTATGTGTGAGTCAGTGTGTGTCATAGGGGACAAGGTAAGCTGTTTGTTTATCACAGGGATTGATTTATTAAGTTTCACCATATTTTTGCAGTCTGTGCATGAACCCTCTCTGGCCCCTACCTGTGGAATCCAAAGAGGTGCGACGATCTTTTTCTGATTTGGAAAGAAATGCTGCCAGTCTGCGAGCAGTTTGCAGGCTAACAATTCACTTATGGCCAAATTCATTCCTAAGCTCGAATGCAAATACCAGACTGCAACTGTACACTGCGTGCGCAGTCCAGTTTGTGGGTTCCCATTGATGCGATGTGTGTCCAACAACATCCAATAGGCAGAACGTGCACACCAAGCTGAAAAGAAGCTGGACAAAGAAGCAGCTTACTGCTGCATAAGGGCTTCAATGTTATTCGGGGACCTATTGTTCCGGGGCACAGCAGCCCCTGTGAAAGTGGCATGCGGCCTCTGGAGCGCGCTCAGTGTGCGCTGTATCGCATGGGCTGCACTAACACACAAACCCCCATTCATGGGCCCCATTGGGAAAGAGCAGCAGTAGCATCATTACTTCATTGATCTCCAGAATGGGAATTTGCCTTCATCACCAGGCACTGCGCCATTGACATTTAGACAGTACACATCATATTTAAAGACAACACGAACAAAAGGATGGAAAGGAAGTCTGTGGAGGGATAGATGCCATAGAGGGCCAATGAAACACTGCGGTTACTGTAGAGAGGTGTTCAGCAGCCACATGTCACTGACAGCAGATGGAGTTGTATTTTCGTTAAGGAACTTCACTGCTGATAGAAAAGATGAATGCCTGAACCTTTCAGCTGAACACTTTGGCATAATTAAGCTTTTAGGAACAAAGGGGCTTTTGTGTGGTGTTAGGGACTGCTGAAGGGGTGGCCTTGGTTATTAAGACTCATGCCTGTTTTTGCTTCATTCTCAAACTTTAAATGGCAGCCAGTGAGTTCAGGCCTTTCCAATTAGGGTAATCGGTAGGCACTGATCATGGACTAACTGAAACCGTCTGGTTTATGGGCTTTGGACAAAGGCAAACGTGCAAACACGCACACACACTTGCAGAAGGCAGAAATCTGGCCTGAAATGACCCCTGGTCAGTCTATATTTAAATATTTTTCTCAGAGTAAAGGTTTTAAGGTTTTTCCAACAAACAAAAACGCATGTCCTTTCATAAAAGCAGTTATTGATGGCTAGCGGACTGCTAAATTTAGAACCGGATAAACTGAACTGTTTTCAGATCAGTTAATTAGAATGAGGTTAGAACTGAGTAACAGCCATATAGCTAGCCTGAATCACATACACGCTGTGGCAACGGCATTTTTAAGATAATTATTAAGGTAGAAGATGGGAGTTCGACCGATGGAGGTTAAGCACGACCAAAAATAACTGCCTGCTCAAATGAAGTGTTATTTAACAGAAACGACCCACCGGATGTGCATTTGCATGAATCAAACGCATTAGCCTAATTTCGTTCCTGTTTTTTTATGTATGCCCAATCAATCCTCTCCTTCCAGTATAATCGTAAAAAGCGGTCTGGAAAATAAACGTGTCTGTTTAGCCTAGCAGTGCATCCTTGTTTAGTTGACCGATGAGCACCGTAGACTGTCACCTGAGTGAATATTTTAAAGTAGGCTATTGCTGTTGCTTTTGCATGAGAATAAATTTCAGTGTGAAAATCATGACTGTGCTTGATGATAAAAATTGATTACAAAAAAAGAAGTGCCATTCATTACATGGTGGCGAATACAAAATAAAATATGCTAATTAACGGACGACGTGTGTACTTGAAAAATACAACTATAACAAGTGAACAATATTAGCCGACCGTGTGGCAGCTGTAAAAGTGAAATTATTACTGGCCTGTTACACTTGTCCCGACGTTGGATTTTTATTTGGGGACTGCGGAGACTGAAGGCTGCGCGCGGGTCTCTCCGGCGCCCGCTGGGCTGTTTGACAGTCTGCGTCATGTGACGGCGACTGGGCAAAGATGGCGCTGCAGCGGCTATTGGAATAACCAGTACTCGTTACTCTCCTGTAGACAGCAAGACGTTCCGCAGTCGTGAAAAACGCACGCATTTCTGAAGACAGCAGTCTACCTATGAGATCAACCCGTCATCTTTCGGGAAATCCGCGCCTGCAATGGCATCGGTTCCCCAGAGTTTGCTAGCAGGCTATCCGATTTAAGTAGCCTGACTGAGAGGGGGGACGCGAATATCGGACGAGAGAAATAAATAAATAAATAAACTGTCTCTCTTCTCGCTCTGGTCGGAGATGCTGCTGCATTGGTAGTGCTGAGGGAAAGATTCTCACACACTAGTGGGGAGGCAGAGGTTACGGATAACGCAGCGTTGACTGCAAGAAAAGAAGCCACAAAGAGTGAGAAATGTGTCCTTTTAGAAACGAAATCGCCTGACTCTGGCGTCTTAATTTATTTTTCATTTTCAATAGTTATGTTATTTACTATCCGTGAAATATAGCTCTCTGTGTGTGTTCGGAGATCTGAGCGATCCATGTAACTTTCACTTACACTCAGTCCATGAAAACGACTAAACCGGGCTTTGATTTCTTGGGAATTTTACCAGGATCATGTGGACACCTACAGAAGATGAAAAAATTGGAGTTGGTAAGTAAATTAGTTTTATTCCCATTATAATGTTGACAATGTCCTGTTTTCTCTAATTTGGAATTTCTGTGAATTCCAGACTGAATATCAAGTCATGGTTTTTCGAAAATTGTAAATTCTGCATTGCACCGTTAAACAAACAAATCGTGTGTGCGCTGAAATCTAGCCTACTCATGGTCCTAACCGTCATCCACGCTTCCCATCCCCATATTGTCATTATTTTCGCGACTATCAGCTGAAAAACGTAGCCAAACTAGCATTCTTGTAAAGACAACCGACGGCCCAGGTAGCTGCCGTTTGTAAATGTGCCAGTCGTGTTTGGCTTTTGGAAACACGTTTAATTAATTACTGTGACAGAGTAACCTGCACACTCGGTTAAGTTTTTATTGTGTATGTTTATTCCAAGGTGGAAAACGATATTTAGAATGATTCAGTGTTCAACTTGAAAATATACTGATGGCGAGATGTTTTACCGATAGGTCCAAGGTGTTTAGCCAACAGTAGGTCCTATTTATTTATTTCTTCCTGCGAATGTGAGAACACTGTTCAATTTATAGACATAATCATAATAGCCGACAGGGGGCGATGAAAACGAAGTACCTCTCCAACAGGTGCATTACAGGAAAGGTCATAATAATCATAATAATAATAATAATTCCTGAAAAAATTGGGTTAAGTTGCTTGTGGGGGAAAACTACAAAGCTGGGGTTTTTAATTGCATTTAGAAGAACATAACCTGATGTAGTTTTTGCAAATGAATAAAAATTTGCCATTTATAAAAGACGGTGCAACGACTCACGCTAATGAACAAAAGTTAATACAATATAATTCGTTGTAGCGCCAATTCTCTGCATTATTTATGGAACATTAGGCAACAATACAATCTGCGAACATCACAGTATGGGCCTACTAGCGCAAAGATTTTGTAAGTCCTCATAGTTTAGGCTAATTGCATAGCTCGTATATGCCACAGCATTATAAAGTCTGGGGGTTCTGTTACCCGCATGGCCTTTAACTAATTTCATTGTGGGCTACTTTAAGATGGACAGCTGTAGGTTAATAGATTGGTGATCTATTGACGCCCAAACGTCAGAAGCTCTCTTATAGGCAGAGATATAGAATCGAACAGTACAACACAGAGGCAAAAGCTTCTAATGATATTATGTTTGCTATATAGGCTACTGCACCCCCATGCACGCACAGAAGAAATATAGATGCAATCTACAATGTACCAATAGCACAACACGTGTCCGTTCTGTTATTTTCCCTGTCGTCGTATGAGGTAATCATCGCTACATCACTGTGTGCATTTTCAGACTAGTCTGCTTCTCGTAATTTCTGACTTTGCTGCAGTTTCTGACTCATTTTTTGAAATTCGTTTCGACGAGGTAGTTTTTTCAGTTTAGCCACGATAACATTCTACAGTAGACTGCGACAGTGGGATTGCGTTGCACCCAGCCCTGGCTGACGTGAAAGACTTGATAACAAAGGACGAGCAGCTTCAGGCCGTTCGCTGGGACGGGGCTGAAGGTTAACCGGGAAAGTCAGGTCGCGTGCAGTTGTTGAACTGTTAATCAAACGAAATCAGAATTTCTAACAGAAACTTCATCTTATTCCCCATTTGAAAGTGAATATTATTGGGAAAAGCGAGAAGAATATTAAATTGGATTTGATTAGCCTAGCACTATATTAATATTACCTGTATGGTTCGATGAGTAGGCTACCTGGAGATGGGGAAGTGGATCAGGTTTATTGAAAATAAATACTTTCTCCCTGTGCCCTTCTCTAAGCTATCTAGAACAGCTATGTTTGAGCACTTCACTGAGGGCAAAACGGCAGACTAATTTATTTTACTATAATTAATAGTAAGCCGCTTGAAACCGCATTTTTATAGATCCTCAGCATAATTATATGCAAAATGGACATTTTGCCTTAATTGAATATTTCAGGTTTGTAGTTTTCTAATTAATGGTCAATTCTTATCAATTGTGTCATTTATTTAGCCCACATGGTTGACTTGAGAGCTAAAATAGAAACCTGAATTTGATTTTATCAAATGGAAGCAAATAAGCGGCCAAACGGTGGTTGATTGTTTCTTTCTGATGGTTAATTGAAGGCTGAACCAAGCCACGTGCGCTGTGAGTGTTCTATTTACCCTGTGACCTGGCGTCAGCGTATTAAACCCAATCAGTACGAATGAGTTGTAGGCCTACGTCTCATAATTTGCAGCAAAACACAGACGATGTTTAAAAAAAGTGTGTGCGTGCGTGTGTGTAATCCCAAATTCTGGCAGATTGGCACTTTGCAGGATATGCTATGAATGTACATGGAAAAAAACTCTCACCCACTAACTAACTAAAAATTACCATTGAAATGCTCACAGTCACAGTGTCATTCTAAAATATTGTATGCTCGCTAATCATGTACTATGGATTTGTATCAATGAAGCTGCACTTTATTATTTCTTAATAAGTGAAAAGCTTCTTGTAATGTGCTGGTAAGAGAAAGGTTTCTAGCCTCATAGATAAATAATGATGCCTACTCCGTGTGTGGGAGGGATTTGCCCTGATGTATCCAGAATGTGGATATAAGCTTCAACTTTCATTTTGTGACTCATTGATTGTCCCAATAAAACACAGCTCTTGTAATCATGTCATCAGTAATAAGACTTACTGCTTGTTATAACACAGGGGAAAATCTTTCTCAGCTACAGTGAGGGATAAATGACAACCTTTGCCTTTAAGGGGGAACTCGCTAAAGAATTAGGATTCTCACAAGTGCATGTTAAAATGGAAGACATCCTGTAAATAATAAATTAAAAAAACACATTCCATGGTGCAGATTTGAGTATATTCACAGCACACAGTATATTTACATGTATTTTTATTTTATTCATCAGTCCTATGTATTAATTGTGAGTAACATGTCTACCTTGATGCTGGATGGTTGCAGGTTTGAATCCATGAGCAGAGGTGGATTGCAGGCAGAGCACTGGCTCTGTCCTGGTCTCACACACATTTATTGAGATGGACTGGGGCAGCTGAACCTCAAGTGGACCCATACTGTACACAGACGTACAGACTGTAGAGACGTATAGACTGTGGACCCATACTGTACACAAACGTACAGACTGTAGAGACATACAGATTTCATTTGATTCTATAGGGCAAGGACACTCCAGCATGACCCTCAAGGGCTACAGTACTACAGCTTCTTTCTTTTCTACTGAGTTCATTTGTTGATTCATGTCTCTGATTGGCCAGAGATTTCAGTCACCTGGTGTCCCAGGTCTACACCAGTCCCTGATACCACAGATAAGGGTGAAAAGCAGCTGTACTACTGGCCTCCAGGGCCAGATTTGAGTATCTCTGGTCTACACTATCCAGGCGTGGACACTGTTCTTTTACCACTCTATATTTGAATGAATCTCACATTAAATTATAAATAAAACAATATTGCAGTACATGTTTTAAAAAAGCTTGATCAGGTGCGAGGTGGGTTGGTAGTTTAAGCTCAGGTCTGGCGGACATTTTCTTGTTTTGGTTTTCACAGTCCTCCTTCCCCGCTGGCTTGTTAGTCAGAGTCGGCTTGGTACCCGGTTCCCAAAGAATTCACAGCATCACAGCTCGGCTACTTAGGAAGAAACAGGAGGAGAATGTGGCTTGTCTGGACCGTCCAGTGATGTCATGCATTTCTGCCGCTTGCCTTGGCATATTTCTGTTTTTTAAAAATAATTATTTTTTTGCTAAACGAGGAGATGGCGTAGAGAGATGGGAAAAACGAAAGCGGGCCCTGGCTGTAAACAGACCCACCTTTCATGGGAGACGGGGTGGTGGGGAAGGGGGGGGGGGGCGCATTCCGGTCCTGGGGAGGGAGGTTACTCATGGAGCTGCTCCAAGCGGCCTCCAAAGTTTCTGGCGTGGCGAGGGGAAAACAGCTATTCACCCTGCCGCGCGGTGAATGAGCCTTTGTCATGGAGATGGGGCTGCTCTGAATACAGCCCTGGAGCCCCGGGGTCCCTCTCCCCGCGGCTGCTCTGTATTCCCATCAGCTAGCGGCCCGCGGCACAGGAACAGGAAGTGCTGCGTTTCCTGGCCTGCGTTAGCGCTGTGGGCCCTTTATTCCCTGTAGCCTGTGTTAGCGCTGTGAGCCCTTTATTCCCTGTAGCCTGTGTTAGCCCTGAGGGCCCTTTATTCCCTGTAGCCTATGTTAGTGCTGAGGGCCCTTTATTGCCTGTAGCCTGCGTTAGCCCTGAGGGCCCTTTATTGCCTGTAGCCTGCGTTAGCCCTGAAGCCCTTTATTGCCTGTAGCCTGTGTTAGCGCTGAGGGCCCTTTATTCCCTGTAGCCTGTGTTAGCGCTGAAGGCCCTTTATTGCCTGTAGCCTGCGTTAGTGATGTGGGCCCTTTATTCCCTGTAGCCTGTGTTAGCCCTGTGGGCCCTTTATTCCCTGTAGCCTGTGTTAGCCCTGTGGGCCCTTTGTTCCCTGTAGCCTGTGTTAGCGCTGTGAGCCCTTTATTCCCTGTAGCCCGCGTTAGCCCTGAGGGCCCTTTATTCCCTGTAGCCTGTGTTAGCGCTGTGGGCCCTTTATTCCCTGTAGCCTGTGTTAGCGCTGCGGGCCCTTTATTCCCTGTAGCCTGTGTTAGCGCTGTGAGCCCTTTATTCCCTGTAGCCTGTGTTAGCGCTGCGGGCCCTTTATTCCCTGTAGCCTGTGTTAGCGCTGTGAGCCCTTTATTCCCTGTAGCCTGTGTTAGCGCTGCGGGCCCTTTATTCCCTGTAGCCTGTGTTAGCCCTGAGGGCCCTTTATTCCCTGTAGCCTGTGTTAGCGCTGTGGGCCCTTTATTCCCTGTAGCCTGTGTTAGCGCTGTGAGCCCTTTATTCCCTGTAGCCTGTGTTAGCCCTGAGGGCCCTTTATTTCCTGTAGCCTGTGTTAGCGCTGAAGGCCCTTTATTCCCTGTAGCCTGTGTTAACGCTGCAGGCCCTTTATTCCCTGTAGCCTGTGTTAGCGCTGTGAGCCCTTTATTCCCTGTAGCCTGTGTTAGCGCTGCGGGCCCTTTATTCCCTGTAGCCTGTGTTAGCGCTGTGAGCCCTTTATTCCCTGTAGCCTGTGTTAGCGCTGCGGGCCCTTTATTCCCTGTAGCCTGTGTTAGCCCTGAGGGCCCTTTATTCCCTGTAGCCTGTGTTAGCGCTGTGGGCCCTTTATTCCCTGTAGCCTGTGTTAGCCCTGTTGGCCCTTTATTCCCTGTAGCCTGCGTTAGCGTTGTGAGCCCTTTATTCCCTGTAGCCTGTGTTAGCGCTGTGAGCCCTTTATTCCCTGTAGCCTGTGTTAGCGCTGTGAGCCCTTTATTCCCTGTAGCCTGTGTTAGCCCTGAGGGCCCTTTATTCCCTGTAGCCTGTGTTAGCGCTGTGAGCCCTTTATTCCCTGTAGCCTGTGTTAGCGCTGTGGGCCCTTTATTCCCTGTAGCCTGTGTTAGCCCTGAGGGCCCTTTATTCCCTGTAGCCTGTGTTAGCCCTGAGGGCCCTTTATTCCCTGTAGCCTGTGTTAGCGTTGTGAGCCCTTTATTCCCTGTAGCCTGTGTTAGCGCTGTGGGCCCTTTATTCCCTGTAGCCTGTGTTAGCCCTGAGGGCCCTTTATTCCCTGTAGCCTGTGTTAGCGCTGTGGGCCCTTTATTCCCTGTAGCCTGTGTTAGCGTTGTGAGCCCTTTATTCCCTGTAGCCTGTGTTAGCGCTGTGGGCCCTTTATTCCCTGTAGCCTGTGTTAGCCCTGGGGGCCCTTTATTCCCTGTAGCCTGTGTTAGCGCTGTGGGCCCTTTATTCCCTGTAGCCTGTGTTAGCGTTGTGAGCCCTTTATTCCCTGTAGCCTGTGTTAGCGCTGTGGGCCCTTTATTCCCTGTAGCCTGTGTTAGCCCTGAGGGCCCTTTATTCCCTGTAGCCTGTGTTAGCGCTGTGAGCCCTTTATTCCCTGTAGCCTGTGTTAGCGCTGTGGGCCCTTTATTCCCTGTAGCCTGTGTTAGCCCTGAGGGCCCTTTATTCCCTGTAGCCTGTGTTAGCCCTGAGGGCCCTTTATTCCCTGTAGCCTGTGTTAGCGCTGCGGGCCCTTTATTCCCTGTAGCCTGTGTTAGCGCTGTGGGCCCTTTATTCCCTGTAGCCTGCGTTAGCCCTGGTTAGCGCTGTGAGCCCTTTATTCCCTGTAGCCCGCGTTAGCGTTCTGGCAGCTGGCCTGCTCTGTGGGTATTGGGGCAGTGAGGCAGAATGGCATCTGGCCATTATGTGTCCCTGGCGCTAACCCTGGCAGAGAGGAGAAAATTGGTCCTGGCAGCAGACTCTGAAAAGGGGCCAGTTAATATAACCCAGGGCACCGCAAATCCCAAACTGGATTACTGCTAATGTTTCAGGAATATTTGTTTTCCCAACACTTCTTGAGCGAAGGCTGTTATTGTGGCGGAAGCCCTCAGCTGTGGCTCTAACACGTGGCAGCTAAGAGCGTCATAGGCCTCCACGCCTGCGCTCGTAACACGCAAGCACAGAGCCGTTGGTTAACACTGCGCGGGGTAGCTCCCCAGGCCATCTGTCCAGAATGACTGACCGTGTGTGAGGGATTCTGCTGGAATGTCTGCCATTTTGGCTCTCAACAGTGTTGGTGAATGGGACAAGGCCCTGACAGCTTCCACATTTTGAAATCAATACTATACTATGCAAGGGGGAATTGGCTGGTAATAACCTAGAACAAACTTACCGGCATCGGTAAGATTCTGGTAGATATGATGATGCAGCATAAATACACGATACACAATAGAGACAGATTTGATGTGCTGCTGACGCTGTACATGAAGTGAAAATATGAGCTCAGAATGTGGCCATAGTCATCTGAACCAGTTTTATTTATGTATTTTTAATGGATCTTTTTTTCCCAGTCAAACTCACTACCAGATCTATACAGTAGCTTAAATGAAATTACAAGCAAAGTAACTCTGTAGACCCAGAGCTACACAACCTTGTACCTGGAGATCTACTGTCCTGTAGGTTTTCACTCCAACACTAACAAAGTACACGTCATTCAACAGCAAGAGCAGGGCTGCCCAACCCTGTTCCTGGAGATCTACTGTCCTGTAGGTTTTCACCTCATTCAACAGCTCATTGAGCTGCTAATTATCAGGTGTGCCAAATTAGAATTAATTAGAGATCACCAGGAACACAGCGGGGCAGCCCTGAACTAGGCCTCTGCTCTCTGCGTAATAATAAAGGGTGACTAAATCACATTTTTGTCACATTTTTCCTTAATAAGTTGACATCTCTCCTCATCTGCCTTTTCCATGAATGTGGAAATTGTGGCAGTTTGTTTGTTCTGTAATGTACAACAGGCCGATATCAGCATAGCCAATGGCCAGTGTCGGCAGCCTGATACTTAAGAATTTAAATATCTGAGAGTTTCTAAATTGTGCACCCCTATTTAATGTGCAACACATCAGTAGGATACACATGATTATACTCCCGTTGCATTTGGGATATGAAGGTAGATGGAATATACACCTTGGCACATTTGGATTAATGGAGTCATAATTCAGCACAGGAGATGTCCCGGGTCGCCAGATGAGCCTGATGATGGATGACCGCTCCAGAGTGAATTTCCGAGGCGCTAAGATAACTAAGACTTGTTGTAGATGAATATTGGTGTGCACTGTCAGCTGAATTTAAAAATGAATTTCGTCATCTGCAGATGTTCAAGCAAAGGCTCACCAAGTTCAGTCATTTTCTATACCTTTCGTGGACATTAAAAGGTGCCTTATTTTGATATGCGTGAAATATAAAGGGAATCCATGTTTATTTCCCCCCTGAAACCAGTGCAGCAAAGCGAGCGTGCCGTTCCCCAGATTAGCAGAGCCACTGTGCGCTAATTGGGCTCGGCGTGCTCAGCTCGTTCGTACGCAGGACTGGAGCGCGTAAGGAACGATCGCATTTTTAGCGCGTAACGCGTGATAATGAGAAATCAGCGTGTGCTGATCGACATGAAAGCATCATTATTCCCTCCCGAGCCCCCGGGGGGGGGGGGCACGTGCCCTTTAAACGCAGCTGGGGGGGGAGGGGGGGGGCTCGTATTGGGTCCTCCAGTCTAATCCTGGTGGGTTTGAGAGGTGGAGACCCCGGAACGTTCCGCGTCGAGGGGGATCGGTGAATATTTACGGCGGAGAGGCCAAGCGCGATTAGCGCGTCGGGAGAGGCGAGGGGGGGGGGGCGGCGGCGCTGGGACGCGCTGTTGGAAAAGCTCCCGAAAGACGCGCGCTACTGTTTCAGCGCAGGTCATTAAGCCCGTTAAGACGTATTAATCGCCTCCCGGCAGCGCCAGCCGGGGCGCGGTCACGTGTGTGTTTTTCACCGTGGTAACGGGAACGATACGAGCGGCGGGTTGCCACGCGCCGCTCCCTGGGATAGCGCTGCGGTGCCGCGGCGGGGGCGCGGTGCTTTTGGCCGTGGCGGCCAGGCGGGGGTTCGCGGCACCCGTCTCCCGCGGGGGACGAGGCGTCTGCCGCTCTGGGCTGCTGGAAGGCGGCAGCGTTTCCACGGTCTTTCGGCGAGGAGCCGGCGTAGAAACGAAGCGCGCGGACTCCGCGGCCAATCAGCAGCCAAACCGAGCGCTTGGGTGCCGCCGCACAGCGAATCGGCCGCGGTCCCCCTGACGGGCGGCGGCCTGGCGCTGTAATTAACCACGTGGTGAATTCACAGCAGTACATATACGGAGGCCACTGAGGAAGACGATGGTGCACGTTTCTGACCTTTGGCTTTGTGTACCCAGTGCAGCGCTCTCTTTGTTCTGTAATACTGACCGATCCCCTATGCCGAGTTTATCAAGTCCCAGAAATGGGAACTACTGTCAAAAAACCCCTGTTTCTTTCCCTGATTTTTAAGGAAATTGATTGCGACATATGGTACTGACTCATTGTCTGAATTGAAAAATCGCATGCTGTACAGTGGACTCCCAAACCTGGCTAAACAATGCATGTGAATTACAGGAATTCAGGGTTAGGAACCGTTGCATAGCAACAACTTTACTACTTCTTCTAGTAGTAGTAGTATTAGTATGCATATTAATATTATTTGTTTATAAAGTATGAAAAAGTACAGTACAATTGTGTGCACTGAAAACTATTACAAAAACAAGCAAACATCCCAACAAACAGATATTCCGAAGAAAACAAAATGGCTGTGCAGTAGAGTTTTCAGCCTGGTTTAGTAAACCTACATTGATTGCAACTGTCCCGTCATCAACCACAAATGCGGAAAGAAGGCCTTGGCGCTCGGGGGAGACGTGTCACACAGTCTGCAGGGCGGCCCGCACGGGCCCGCCGGATTAGCGTGCGGACTAACCGAGGAACCGGAGTGACTGGAGGACTCTGGCCAGAGCCCACGACTGTGAGAGCAGCATCTTTACTCGGGGGGAAGCTGATCTTGAACGGGTATAGATATCCGGAAGGACAGAGGAAACTCAGAAAGAGAAACAAGCCGATTCTGAAAAAGAGGATGACGGAATGTAATACTCTTCGGGATCGGGGGGGGGGAGGTGGTTGGGGGCTCTGAATTACCTCGGACAGAAAAGAGGAGGAATGAGGCTGACTTAGGCCGCGCGTTGAAAAGGCTTGTCGGGTGGGGAGGCCGGTGGTATCACAATCGCCTCAGCGAGGCTTCAATCGGGGTGTAAAACATTACGGCCGTTCTGGCTCAGGCTGGAAGAGGACGGAAATGCCTTTTCATGGAGCCGTGCGGAGTTGGTTCCGTAGAAAAGTCAACGAGCGAAACGAGAGCGACGCTGCAGCAGTGCATTGTGGTGCCGCTCGCTGTTTATGGAAATGGAGCGTGAGCCCGCGGTCGGAGAAACGTCGCCCCACGTAGCGCTAACTCATGCTCCAGCGTGCACTGAGTGCCCTTTATCATTTTTAACATTTCGCTCTTATAAACCTGCTTATAAGTGCAGCAGTTAACAGGGCTGCCTTTGAGAGGGGAAAAAATAGTAATATTCAGTGGAAGTGTTTGTATTAAGCATGGTCCAGTGATAGATAGATTTCAGGGTAATGTAGTGTACTAGCTGACTGCCCTAAATTGAATCGGATGTAGGTAACGGTTGAGAGTACTGCTGGCCTCAGCCTACTAAAGTGCACTTCAATCAAAGATGGTAAGGCCACAAACAGGACGGACCGTTCTAGAGTATTTTTCAGGCTACGTGTAATTAGCCCACAGCACTGCAAGTGCCAATATATACAGTGCAATAATGAATGAACTCAACGAGCTGACATACATGCAGGTACGTTGCCATGCAGTCTTCTGGTGACCACGGAAACGCTGTTTGTGTTATTATTTGCGTTATTTTGCGTGTGCCGTTGGGGACAGGTGGAGTTCCTCAGGGCGTGGTTCTCAGGTCTGAACGTGCTTACAGAGAAGCGCAAGCCTTAAGTTCCACTCAGCCGAACGGGAATCGGTGCTTAGCACCGCTGACAGTTCCCGCCTGTCCACTGTTCACTGAGCCCTTCCGTGTTTACAGTGGAAAGGGTGAAGTCACACCAGTCTAACTGCACAGAATTAAATTCAGTTACGCTGCATGTCTCCCAGTTTATATTTTGCATACATGTTTATGATGGAACATCTCAATGTTTGTGTTGAATGTTTTTTTTCCCAGTTGATCATCTTTTTCTTTCATAACAATACAGCGGTAATTATAATAACAGGTGGGGAAACAAGAGAATACAACAATTTAGCGAAAATGCGTTTTGAAACTATATTGCAGCGTTGCAGTTTTGGTCACATATCATTAAGAGCAGTTGACACAGCAGTTTGGATTAGTCAAGCATGAGTGTGTAGTTGGAGCATGCTCAGTCAGTCTGGGGGGGGGCATGATCAGTCAGTCTGGGGGGGAGGAGCATGTTCAGTCAGTCTGGTGGGGGGGGGGGGGAGAGCATACTCAGTCAGTCTATCTGCAGAATTTTGTGCGCATGAGGACTGCCAGAGCACACACACCTGACTGCGCTCAGGTTTGTCTTGTCTACTGAGGTGGAGTCTATTCTGCTGCGATCAGGATTCGATTGGTACGTCACTTTGCCTCACCGTCAGGATTTGACCCATGTGTCATCATACGGTCGGGATTCGATCCATATGTCATCATACGGTCGGGATTCGATCCATATGTCATCATACGGTCGGGATTCGATCCATATGTCATCATACGGTCGGGATTCGATCCATATGTCACCATATGGTCAGGATTCGATCCATATGTCACCATACGGTCGGGATTCGATCCATATGTCACCATACGGTCGGGATTCGATCCATATGTCACCATACAGTCGGGATTCGATCCATATGTCACCATATGGTTGGGATTCGATCCATATGTCACCATACGGTTGGGATTCGATCCATATGTCACCATACGGTTGGGATTCGATCCATATGTCACCCTACAGTCGGGATTTCATCCATATGTTGCTTCATGGTCAGGATTCGGTCCGTACGTCACCTCAGCGTTGGGATTGTATCTGTTAAAAAAAGAAAAAGAATGCTACTCTATTATTTGTCTTTTTCTGTACAATAGCTGCCAGCAGATGAAGCTGTGGTTTGTAACCTTTGTGTCTTGGTCCTATAGATCAGCTTTATTTTATGGTTCATTAAGAGCTGTTTGTTTTTCTCTGGCTAACTGGGCAGGTTTTCCTCTCCTGTTCCTGGTCCTGGACGGTGTCCTAAAATTCAGCAATAATGAAAAACAGAGCTCCATATAAGAGCAAACAAGCTGCACATAATTACTATCACAGAAAGGATAGAAAATCTATACGGCTGGATTTCTTTCCTCGGTGGGTGCAGTGGTGTTGAGCAGATGTGTGATTGGCTGATCCTGGATCAGCGCCCCACCCCTGAGCTTCCAGCCCCCCCCCCCCCCCCCCTCGGGTTGCTGGTCCTAGTTTGGATCGTGCGTGTAGCCGCGCGCGCTCACGCACGCACATGCACAGATACACAGATGACGTTAGCAGACATGCGTGTAGCCGCGCGCGCTCACTCACGCACAGGCACAGATACACAGATGACGTTAGCAGACATGCGTGTAGCCGCGCGCGCTCACTCACGCACAGGCACAGATACACAGATGACGTTAGCAGACATGCGTGTAGCCGCGCGCGCTCACTCACACACATGCACAGATGACGTTAGCAGACATGCGTGTAGCCGTGCGCGCTCGCTCACGCACAGGCACAGATACACAGATGACGTTAGCAGACGTGCGTGTAGCCGCGCGCGCGCGCTCACTCACTCACAGGCACAGATACACAGATGACGTTAGCAGACGTGCGTGTAGCCGCGCGCGCTCACTCACGCACAGGCACAGATACACAGGTGACGTTAGCAGACATGCGTGCTGAGCGGATAACGAGCGATCAGTGGCTCGTTTCACGTGCGCTTTAATTAGCGGACGCGCCCCACTGATTGTGCCTGTTCCTGCCGGCCTCCTGATTGGCTGAGCTCAGGCGAGGGTGTGTAATGAGTCACCGAGCACAGGAAGCTGCCCTGGCGATTGTGTCTGCCGCCGCCCCGTTTCCCCCGGAGGTTCACAGCTACGCGCCGTCCAAGCGCTCTGTCTGTGAATGCTCCCTTTCACAGTCTGCATTCACACCTCCCGAAGCCCTGTTCTGAAGTGTGTGTGTGTGTGTGTGTGTACGCGTGTGTGAGTGTGTGCGCGTGTGTAAGTGTGCATGTACGCATTTGCATATGTGTGTGTTCGTGTGTGTGAGTGTGTGCGCGTGCGTGTGTGTGTGTGTGTGTGTGTATGTGTGTGTGTGCGCGCACGTGTGTGTGTGTGTGCACGCGCATATGTGTGTGTGTGGCCAGGGCCATTCCAGAATACTGAACTTGGCTCTGGAATACTGAGCCATATGATTTCTCCTCAGGTATTTACCTGTATGTGGCTCAGTGCATCTTGCCCTTGATGCCATGCCTCTGAGTCCCTCCTGCTTGCAGACAGCCCCATGGCATGATTCTGCCACCGTGTTTGACGGTAGGAATGGTGTTACCTGGGTGATGTGCTGTGTTTATGTTGCGACTTTGTTTTCAGGCCAAAGAGCTCAGCTTTAGTCTCATCAAACCACAGAATGTTCTTCCGGAAGGTCCCAGGGTCTGTCTCAATGCTTCAGGAAAAACCCAGGTGTGAGTTAATGTTGGCCTTTCTCAGAAGTGGCTCTCCTTAAGAGGCCAGATCTGCAATGTCCTGAAGAAGCTGTTGAATTCCTTGGTCTTCATGGCAGTGTGACTGATCTGATCTGTGTGACCTCACATAGCCGGTGTTATGTATTCAGTAAACACACAACTGAACACAGGAGGACTCTAAATCAACATAGGTGGACCTGGTTGATGCATTTGCTGCGATCTCTCGAGGAAATGGCCTAATTTCGGTTGTAAATGCAAAGGTGATGAATGCTTATCACTGAAGTCATTTTCAGGTTGATTTATAGTTTACTGCTTATAACATCTCAATACTTTGTTTTGACATTGTAGAGTATTACATATTGTAGTAGAAAAAAACAAATTTAAATGTATTTTAATTTGACTTAAATTTGACTCTTGGTCATATAATTATCTGAGATACTTCAACCCTTGAGTCTCCAATGAAATCCTGCAGATTACTATCGGTTTTGAAAGAATTAAAAACTATTTTCACCAGTTTCAGAATACAGCTGACATCTTTGATATGATTGCGCATTTTAATTAGTAGCATTCTCTAGGAGGTGTAGAAGATTTTTACCAGAATCTAAGGTGTCACAGAAGTTCTGATCCGTATTTCATCCGGGCCTGTTTTTGGTACAGCACACGTTGGCTCCATACCAGTTAAGTTGGTGCTGTATTAATCAATGTGGAATTAAAACTCATTACCAGTGTGACTCAGACTTCATGGTCGAAATACACAGTTGCCAGTGTTTGTCTATTTTCATATCGATATTAAAATATTTTGGCTGGCCCATCAGATTTGGACTACAGTTCCCAGGTTCTCTTGCAAAGGGCAGAACGGGTTGTGGAGGGAGGAGGATTGGTCAGACTGGTTAGATGCTGTCTGGGGTTTGAGGTGACCTGAACTGGCTGGGACACTGTCCATGGTGCTGAAGAGCCTCTCTCTGTTTTGAACCCTGGATAATGGGGACATGAGGAGCAGGAAGGCTTTGCTCGTGACTCTTTATAGTGAGACGTTCTGCAGTGGAGAGGCTCGGCAGCGCCCCCTGTCTGCACCTGCTGTTCCATGACTCAGACGGCTCTGTTAGAGCACGGCTATCCGCACACGCATGCAGAGCTGGCCCTACTGTACGCTCATAAAAGCCTGCTTTCTTCGGAATAATTCATTACGTTTATGTCATGATCTGGATGTGACCTAGTTTTCTCAAACGCACCCAGGTGATTTTTTTGTGATATAGAGAAATTAAAACCGACGGTAGCCGATTAATCTGAAATGGTTTGTGATTTGGGGAATTTTGTGGATGTGCTCAGCCCAGACTGCTGGGAAGTGAAGTAGTAAATCACGAGTCTGGCTGCCTGGTTGAGCATCTCCGCTCAGGTAGGTCGTCGTGGTAACACCTCCCGTAGGTGTCTGAAATGCTGTCTGTAAACAGGTGGACAAAGAGGCGAAAAGTGCCGTTGGAGCTACCTGATATTTTTTCTCTCTCGCACTCTGAGTCTCAAGGACTTCGCATTTCTGCAGTTTACAGACATGGTTCTTTATTCTCTTCTCTTCTGTCTTTTTTATGCCTTCTGTTGTCTTTAAGCAAAGGATCATGTCAGAGTAGATTAGGCCCATTGGCTGTAAATTCCGCTGAAGTGTCTCAGCTGCAGGACACTTCCTCCTCTGTCTCTCCCGGCTTCGAGCTCCCCACCCCCACCATGCCCAACTAAATTCCAAATGGCTGCAGCTTCTCTCCACAGACTCTGTGTCTAATCAGGTTTTTCAGTCGTTCTTCCATGAAACGAGCTAAACTGACCTCGATCCGCCATCGAGATTCAGCTTGATCTGCTATCGAGATTCAGTTCGATCCACCGTCGAGATTCAGCTCGATCCGCCCTCAAGATTCAGCTCGATCCGCTATCGAGATTCAGCTCGATCTTCCATCGAGATTCAGCTCGATCCGCTATCGAGATTCAGCTCGATCTTCCATCGAGATTCAGCTCGATCTGCTGTGGAGATTCAGCTCGACCCGCTATCGAGATTCAGCTCGATCCACCGTCGAGATTCAGCTTGATTCACCGTGGAGATTCAGCTCGATCCGCCCTCGAGATTCAGCACGATCCACCGTGGAGAATCAGACGACCCGGGCTCGCGTGCTAAGAAACGGAGAGATCAATCCGAGACCAGGAAGGGAGTTTCTTACATGCAGACTGGTAAGCAGGCCAGAAATCGATTGCTCCTGGACGAAGCCCAGACAGAACTGGTGTTGCTTTACACAGTGTGACGAGCAGGGAGCCTCAAGCTGCCATGTCCCAGTTTGGATGAGACATTTCTCCAAGAGACACAGCACCGCATAATTAAGTACATATCTATATTTTAAGCTCTCCTCTGTTTGTACTTAGAGCAGACCCCCCACCCCCGTATACAAAGTCCACCCCTTCTTTAAAAATAGTCCCCTCTTTTTCCTCTCTCGATTTCTTGCTGCATTGAAGGCAGTTTACCAGACGGTTCTTAACAGGCAAGTCCTCTCTTCTATCTGGAGATGTTTTACCTAATTACATAGTTGCTTCTCAAGATGACACCCCACCAACACACACACACACGCGCGAACAAACACACAAACACACAAACACACACACACACACACACACACACAGACACGCACAGACACACACACGCACACACACACTGAATATTAGATAGCGAATTCTGTTTTTGATCTGATTGGCATGGCTGAAGGTTAGAGCCTGGAGCGGTGTGCTTGTGCAAACAGTGTCCGACGCTGCAAGTTGGCTGCCGAACATTTAGCCAAAGCTTTGATCGCTGGCCTCGCTGGGGGACCTGGGCCTAAACATTCCCTTCTCTCTGCTCGATGCGCGCTTGTTTACCTCTGCGTCTGTCAGGCGTGATTTGTTAGCTGTGCGCTACCTCGCTTACGTATGGAGCGTCCCTGCGCAGTCTGGATACAGGTGGTGCTGTTTCATGGGTGCCCGTAGACGTGGTGCATTGTGGGAAAAGCGAACCGTATGGGAAGCTTGTGGCTTCCCCCGTTTCCCTCGCGTGTGTGGAAGGAACCTCACCGTCGGTCCGTTCGCCCAGGAGAGGATGCTGGGATGCGGGGGGCTGGACTCCTCCATCGCACAATCGCCCACCGCTCACGGGCCGGAACACTGTAGGATTCTGACAGCGAGTTCCGCCGTTGTTATGGCGACACCAGCGGAACAGAGCCGGCTGTTGAGGTGACTGCGGAACTCCGCGGCTCGCCACAACAAAAACAGCCGGAGCGGATTCCAGCATCGCTATAACAACCGCGGAACACAGAGTCAAAAATTCCGTCGGATTTGCTTTGTTCAGCCAGCCACCTCAAAGGGAAGGCAAAATGTCTGTCAGGCGCTGCTGATGCACGACTCTGAGACACGAAACGCGGAGATGTGTCAGCGCTGAAAAGAACACAAGTACAAATCTCCCTTTCAGTGAAAATTGTGCTTGTTCTTGTTTAATGCGTGCCTAATTAGTAGAGCAGAATGCAGGCAGGCAGTGTAAGGGACAACTGTAGAGAGATAATATGTCACAGGCCTAAATGTAAAATAAAATATTTATTTACTGGAACTTATTTTACTGTTCTTGTTACACTTATTGTGAATGGTTTCCCACATTTAGAAGCACATTTCCCTCTGTGACTGAAGATGAAAAGATGGCGCTCTTGTTGGGCTTTTTGGGCTACCTTCCGTCCGTTTAATCGCACTATTATCTGTCCTGTCTGTACAGGACACATACCGCATGTCCTGCACATGCGACCGCATGCTGGCTCGAACACAGCGCAGGCCCTGATGCGTTCTCCTGCCCTGTATGTCTCCGTTGGCGGACGCCAGGACTCCGACCCGAGTCGCTCGCTTGGGATCGGTCACGTCGCGGTCCGCGAGAACAGCGAGCGCTCCCGCGCGTTTTTAATCATCGCCGCGCGTGTGACGGGGTCCGCGGCGCGGCGACGTGGAGACATCGTCACGTTTGCGTCGAGCTGAGCAGCGACGCCGCCGGTCCGCCCCCAGGCCGCCCCCAGGCTTCCTGCGTTTTTATTACCCGGCTGATTTATTCCGCGCCGCCGTGCGGACCTGCGGCGGCCCGCTCGGTGTAAACACCCTGCCGCCGGTTATCCGGTCCGCCTGCGGCGCCGCCGAGCGCGGCGCTCGGTGTGAGTCACCCGCTCCTCGCCGCGTCCGGCCCCGCAGCACGCGCAGTTAAACCTGACCTTCGACCCCGGGCCGACGGGGAAACCCAGCCGGGATCGGATGTCCTGAAACGGTTGACCCCGGAGTCAAGCTCAGCTGTGAAGCAATGCATTCTGGGGGGTTCGCTTACCGTGGAAGCACTAGTCCGGATCTGACTGACCTACTTCTGTTTGTCGAGCTTGAATCTGCCATCTCACTGCTTTTCACCCGCACCAAACGTTTTACCCAGTAGCTAGCTAATGTTTTGTTAATCATAACCGTTCTTGGTAATGTGTGCATTGCCATCTTTGAGACTGTGTAGATTGCAGCAGAATGCTTTCTGTCATAGTTTTTTTGTTTTATAGGAAAGAGATACCAGCTTTGCATGTGGAGAGGTCACATCCATCACGTGAAATATACTGCGGTTTAATGTAAAATTGGAAAGTAGTCCGCTGAAAGCATTTAAAGCAGTATAAAAAGTGACTGAGCCCCACTTACACAGCAGACTATAGCTCACTGATGCACTTCTGTGGTTCTAAGCCTTCATGGACAACAAGCTCTCACCAAATGGAAATCTCTCAGAATGTACAGGCTGAACGATGTAATAAGTGCTTTAATGAGCAGTGCATTGGGATGCTTTGTTGAGATCAGAGGTTGTTATGGTAGCGTGGCGGACAGGCACACGTGGGGTTAAAGTGCTATCTTTAGTTCAGGAGAACTTTGCTCCTGGTGAATAGCCTTCCTCGAGTCCTCACAGATTCTATAGACTAACCAGATGGAAAAGCCCTGCACATCTTCCTTGTTCTCTACCGAAGGAGCTTTGGGTTACCGGCAGGAGTTTCCGGTGCTGCATTGCAGCTCATGAATATTCAGAAAAAGGTGTGCCCATGGACAGGCGTTTCCACGGTAATATCCTTGGGCACGCCCCCTTCATTAATATTCATGAGCTGCATCACATCGGTGCCAGCGATGTCCAAGCAGCCGTCTTCGGCCGGGTGGAAGGCGACCTGACAGACCAAACGGAAGCAGCTTTTCGGCCTTTTCAGGAAGGTGGCTCACTGATTTGAGCGCCAGCGGCGAACAGTAAGCCGCTACAGAGCCGCGAGCTGGTTAGCGGGGTCGCGGGGTCGCGGCGTCCTGCGGGATGGGACGCTATTGAATATGTAACAGCCTCTGACACGTCCCCCGTGCCCGTCAGTGCGCGCGAGGGCGGGATTTTAGCCAGCGATAATCAGCACGTGGGCTGCTAGCCTCATGCAAAGCAGCTTTGGCTGGGCTGCCGTTCAGCTGAAAACATGCAAAGCAGTCAGGCCCCTACATCAAAGCCATGAAATCATCATGAATTATAAACAGTGAGCCCCCCTCCTCCGCTTGTATCCAGATCTTCCCTGTCCTTCTTAATGTGTCTTTCACTCTCTCCCTTGTTCCCGTTTGCAATGATGAGCAATTATGTTGACCTGACCCCCCCCCCCACCCCCACTAATGGAATTTTACTGTAACATTAAAAGGTATAAATATTTAAGGATTGGTTTTTAAATGCTCGAGCACGATGTGCGGTTATCATGAGGTTTGCCGGAGATTGCCAGAACGCGTGTGCCGCTGATTCACAGATTTAAACCCCTGCAAGCGAGGCGTGTACGAGCCAGGCCGGGGCCCCTCTCTGCCGGGGCCCCTCTCTGCCGGGGCCTCTGTCTGCCGGGGCCTCTGTCTGCCGGGGCCTCTGTCTGCCGGGGCCCCTCTCTGCCGGGGCCTCTCTCTGCCGGGGCCTCTCTCTGCCGGGGCCTCTGTCTGCCGGGGCCTCTCTGCTGTTTGTGGAGCTTTCAGAAGCTTGATACGGGCCTGCAGTCAGAGTTGCGCTCAGCGCAGCCGTACGGCTGACGCAGAAGTCCTGCTCCGTGAAACAGGCCCCTGGAAGGCTAGGGACGCTGGGAAAGATTATGCAACGACTCCGGGTCACTGTTGACTGAGTGCCATTTACTGGAAGTCGAGTCTGTTTTTAGCACATTTCTCCGTGGCTGTTTAATTTGTTAAAGGTCATTAGAGATGAAGTGGGCCCAGGGCCTTTTGGGATGATGTTGTCTTACTGTACATGGCCACCAGGTTGGCTTGTGAGTTGCGAGTTGCGAGTTGTGCTGTTTTGACTAGACCTGAAACCACACGCTTGTTATACAGCATGTGATGTCTCATTGCGAGTTGTGTGTCTGCAATTTGTATATTTATAACGTCTGCTGTCATTTCTGTATCAGCTACAGCTGCCACTTCGGGTAAAGATATTCTTCTCCTTTATTTTTCAGGAAAGCCCCATTTGACCTGAAATGCTTTGTCTAAATAAAGAGTAGTACTGAAGTGAATCACGCTGAACTGCGGACAGTGTCACCGCTCCTTACCGTGGGGCCCTGCCTGTCTTAAGAGCAGAACGCCGATGCCATGCCTGCTGCACGCACGTACACCAGGCCGTTTAGCAGACGCTCGCATTCAGAACAACACAGAAGGCTTTTTATATAAAATCGATTTATACTGCGGCAGTATTACTGCCGGACGTTAACTGAAGATATTCAGCTCGAGCACTTTGTTCAAGGGCGCGATTGCAGTGCCCCACCTGGACTTGAACCTGTGACCTCTTACTTTAAAGTTTGACTCGCAGGTCTGGCAACGCTGTTGTACCCTTGAGTAAGGTGCTTATTGTGAATGTCTTCAGCTAATATCCAGCTGTGTAAATGGACATTAAATAAAAAGAATGCAAGCCTACTCTGGATAAGAACGTCTTCTAAATGCGTAAAATGTGATGCACATGTCCTTGTGCTGTTTGCTCATAGAGGTAGTCACTGGTGTAGGGGGTGGGTCTGTACCCTTTGAGAGCGATTCATGGTGGTGACGCATCGTTGAGCCTTAAATACACTGTGAGTTTAAATACTGCATAAGGACAGGTCCTGTGGTAGCGCTCGGCTCTGCCGCTGGTCGACCATACGCCCTGTCCGGATGAAGCCGGAGATCAGCGTTCGCTGTGTGGAGGAGCCGTGTGCCCCATCACCCTGCCTAATCTAATGAAGGCCATTTCATAGAGTCTGGGGTCTGTTCTGTTTCTCTCTCTTTCACTCTGTCTCTGTCTCTCACTCTCACTCTCAATTCAATTCAATTCGCTTCATTGGCATGACAAATTTGTACATTTGTATTGCCAAAGCTTGTAAAGATACATTGCAATGTATATAAAAAACTCTCTCTCTCGTTTCTCACTCTCTCTCACTCTCTCTCACTCTCTCTCACTCTCTCTCACTCTCTCTCACTCTCTCTCACTCTCTCACTCTCTCACTCTCTCACTCTCTCACTCTCTCACTCTCTCACTCTCTCACTCTCTCACTCTCTCACTCTCTCACTCTCTCTGTCTCTCTCTCTCTCTCTCTCTCTCTCTCTCTCTCTCTTTCCTCGATGTTGGGCCACGATGTTGTCCGTCTCTGTTTCCTTTGTATGTGGACATGCGCTCCCTCCTGTTAGCGGTTTGTGCTAAAGAAGCTAGCGCCTCGCTGTCCATAGCTTCCCCTCTTTCCTGTGACTCCCAGTGACTGTCTGCCCTCAGAACCCCTACTGTACCTCCTGTCCTCATTCAGCTTATGGGATTTCAGGGTTTTAGGTCACATTTTTCTATGATTTTATGTTGCTATGGATGTACTCTGTATGTTGTCCGTGTGGGTAATTTGGTTCTTATAGGTAGCCTAACGTGCGTTAATGCTTTAGTGATGTATCTTCACTCGCTGGTCTGGGAATATCGTTAGCCAGGTCTGGCATTATAACTCATATATTAATCTGGCTGTACTTAGACAGTGTAAAGTTGCTCTGGATAAGAGTGTCTGCTAAATTGAGGTGATGTAATGTCTGACATTATTCCACTCTACACACACTGCAGCAACTCCTCCCCCCCCCCCCCCAAATATTATACTGTGTTATAATGGTTACATAACTGGGTTTGTACCTTAGAGGTTGCAGGTTTAATTCCCTGGTGGTGCCCTGCTATTATTCCCTTGGGAACCTACCAGTCTGTAGAAATGGTTTGTCTGTATGTAGCTATGTAGAACCACAATAAGCAGGCTTTGGGTTAGGGAGCCTGATACTGCCTGAAAGTACATGTATAATGCATCAGGAACAACTTGCTTTCTGTAGCTGTGGTTTCTTTATGGTTTGTTTGTGTAATGCATCTTATTTTTCATGGAGTGATGCGTTTCAAAGCCAGCGTCGCATTCCGCATTAGCCGCAGTCAGCCAGCGGGCATGAGGTCCCCCTGCCTCCTCCAGGGTTCCATGCGAATCGCCCCAGAACACGGAGGCTTCCCCATTAAATCTGAAGTCGTACCCGGGGTTCTCTCTCACAGAATTATATAGTTTTTAATTAATTAATTTTGTTAATTAAATTAATTAAATTATTTTATTTATTTATTTATTTATTAATTAATTTTATAGTTTCCCTTTAAAAAACGGTTTCTGAGTTTGGCACGATTAGTTGAGTTGAGCTTGACACCTGTGACAAAAAAAAAAGCGCTTAGTCGTGGGAAAGTCGGTCTGACCCAAAAGGGTTTTAAATAGAAGAAACGCGCCCCCTGTCGCACTCTAGCTACTGCTGGAGTGTGGGACGTTCAGGTGTAATTTGCTGTCTCATTGAAGGACAGGAGATATGAATGCTTATTTGATGCCTGTGTGGAATTGCCTCTGTGCCGTGAGGGGCAGATTTCTGAATTCCTTGCACAGCATGACGCCCGGGGTCCTGCAGCTGTAGTATTGATCAACACACATCGTCTCGTGCCTTTCCCCAGGACCCTGGGGGCATTCCAATCGCTTACTTTTTTACCTCCTCGCATCCTTTCCTTGCATCCTTTCCTAGTATGGAAGGCCAAACGGGTCAAAAATATGTGAAAACATTGTCTGGGGCTCATTCAAATCGGTTATTTTATTTGTCCTTCCAAATCTGGAACATGAACTGACATTACTGTTCCGGATTTTAATCAGTGCAGTTATCCAGCTAACTCAGTAATCCTGTCTCATGAAGTACCATCCAGGTGAATCACTTCGTCTGGCTACGCCATTGAATTAGCCATCATCAGTCGATTCCACTACGAACTGTTTATCCACACACAAGGACCGGGCAAGCGGTTGGGAAATGAAGGTAATAATCAAACCCCTATACAACAAGTCAACAATACAGTACAACAATCACAGCTATACAACAAATATGCAATACTACAATAAAAGCTATACAACAAGTCAACAATACAGTACAACAATCACAGCTATACAACAAATATGCAATACTACAATCAAAGCTATACAACAAGTCAACAATACAATACAACAATCAAAGCTATATGACGAGTCTACAAGTGATCTGTGTAGAAAATTTGATGTGCACTGGTATCCTGCTACTATTTGTTCACCCTCTCAACACCTTCAGCACCCCACCCCCTCAGCACTAGACACATTTGTCTGTGACGAGGTGAATCCATGCTTGTCTATCTCCCGGTGCCGAGCTGTATACTGGCTTTATCAGAACTAGCGTAGTCTCTACAATCTGGGGATCGGGAAGCTTGAGACATCGAACAGAAGCAGCGCGTCAAATACCGTTAGAGAGGGATATCTTCTTTATAAGTCACAACATAATGAGCAGACTCCTGTTAGGTCTACCGACATCAAAGGAGGCTTTTAGTGGAACACGTTTGTCTCTTAATTGTCCACTCCCCTCAGTCGTTCTACATTTGCGTTTGTTTACAGTCTCTCTTATTGAGACAGAGATGCCCAGGAGAGCACCATTTATGGCAAAAGTGTAGGTCTGAGTGTTTGTGCTTGACTCCGCTTGTGTTTAAGGGGAAATTAGTGCTCCGTATCCTGTCTTCAATCATGTTCAATTTTTTTAATAAACAGAAACCAGACGTGTTCTGTTGATGGTCGTCCAAAACCGCGCTGTAAGATGCTTGTATCTTTAAGAAGGTTGTATATGTAAGATGGCTGTATCTATAAGATGGTTGTATCTGTAAGATGGCTGTATCTATAAGATGGTTGTATCTGTAAGATGGCTGTGTCTGTAAGATGGCTGTATCTGTAAGATGGTAGTATCTCTAAGATGGCTGTATCTGTAAGATGGCAGTATCTCTAAGATGGCTGTGTCTGTAAGATGGTTGTATATGTAAGATGGTAGTATCTGTAAGATGGCTGTATCTATAAGATGGCTGTATCTGTAAGATGGCTGTATCTATAAGATGGTTGTATCTGTAAGATGGCTGTGTCTGTAAGATGGCTGTGTCTGTAAGATGGCTGTATCTCTATGATGGCTGTATCTGTAAGATGGTTGTATCTGTAAGATGGCTGTGTCTGTAAGATGGCTGTATCTGTAAGATGGTAGTATCTCTATGATGGCTGTATCTGTAAGATGGTTGTATCTGTAAGATGGCTGTGTCTGTAAGATGGCTGTATCTGTAAGATGGTTGTATCTGTAAGATGGCTGTGTCTGTAAGATGGCTGTATCTGTAAGATGGTTGTATCTGTAAGATGGCTGTGTCTGTAAGATGGCTGTATCTGTAAGATGGTTGTATCTGTAAGATGGCTGTGTCTGTAAGATGGTTGTATCTGTAAGATGGTTGTATCTGTAAGATGGCTGTGTCTGTAAGATGGTTGTATCTGTAAGATGGCTGTGTCTGTAAGATGGCTGTATCTGTAAGATGGTTGTATCTGTAAGATGGCTGTATCTGTAAGATGGTTGTATCTGTAAGATGGCTGTGTCTGTAAGATGGCTGTGTCTGTAAGATGGTTGTATCTGTAAGATGGCTGTGTCTGTAAGATGGTTGTATCTGTAAGATGGTTGTATCTGTAAGATGGCTGTGTCTGTAAGATGGTTGTATCTGTAAGATGGTTGTATCTGTAAGATGGCTGTGTCTGTAAGATGGCTGTATCTGTAAGATGGTTGTATCTGTAAGATGGCTGTATCTGTAAGATGGTTGTATCTGTAAGATGGTTGTATCTGTAAGATGGTTGTATCTGTAAGATGGCTGTGTCTGTAAGATGGCTGTATCTGTAAGATGGTTGTATCTGTAAGATGGCTGTGTCTGTAAGATGGTTGTATCTGTAAGATGGCTGTGTCTGTAAGATGGTTGTATCTGTGCAGTCCTGTAGCCCCGGAGCTAAGTTAAACAGTCGGTTTAATCCCTCGCTGCCATTCCGTCAGTCAGTTTATGAAATTTAGAGAAATTCACTGAGCCAACTGAAAAATTATTTTTCTATTCATGAACTGAAATTTGAATGAATTAATTTCCTGACTAAATTGATTTTGACCCCTGATTGCTACACGTTGAAATCAGTTAAACTCAGTGACCAGGAATGTGTTTCACAAGTACGGTGGTCTAAAAGCTGAAATGGTGAGGTGCTAGTTCTGTACCTGACCCCTCTTTTGTAGCTAATTACTTCTCCCCTTCTCATTCATTATGCTGAAAACAGGGCAATACCCAATTCAGCTGTGGAATATTATTTCCATTCTCAGTTAATATGGTTCATGTAATTTATATATCAGACTGTAATGTGGAGTGGCTCTGATCTCTAATGTAATGGAGGTAATCTTTTAGGATCTTAATCGGTGGGACCTTTTGATTGCAGTGGCAGGTTTCCTCCACATTTCTGAAGTGAGATAAAAACAGGAGCTGCATTGCATCCGTGGGCAGACACTGACGCACAGCCATTGTGGTAATTTCCTGCAATCCCCACACACTACCACTGCAGAACAATTGGCCTTTTAACAATTAAACTGATCCTACTCCTTCCTGTCCCTTAAGATATTCCCCAGTTCTACCTCTTTCCTAGTTCTGCCTTCCTTCATTAAGCTTGGTAAGTACCTTAAATGAATTCAACCACAACAACATGCCATTAACTAATGTTGAACAATGCAATCACACCTTGAGGCAAAAATGATGCATTTCAAGTTCCAGACTTCCACAGAAAGAGCAAAGCAAACGTTCTCTGAAAGCTTCTTTAGCAGTGGAGTGAATACATTGTGGAACTGTTCCAGTGAATTGGTAGGAACTGTGCGCTCACAAAAGCTCTTCGGGTCTGGACTTCTTCAGACACACTTGGCAGAGATCGCTGCTATGCCGTGAGATGGAGAGCTAAGCTCTGTCTTTCTTCTCAATGTACAATAATAGCAATAGAAATAGTGACAGTACAGTGGGATGTTTTGGGGGGAAACCAAAGCAAAAGGGCAGAAAGGTCAATGGCAGAGCCTTACATTTCTATTCTGAACATCTTTTGGATCATTTTAGGACCGATGGGAGCCTGATCCAGCACTTTGTGACGAGGGATTCCCTCTGCAGATAAAGCTATAAATCTACTGTACGAGAGCTTCCGTTCCCAGACCTATGTGATGTACCTCCTGTAATGGAGAGGCCGTCTTCACCCAGGCCCGGGTCAGTTCTGACAGGGCGTCATTCTGCGCTGTCCTTTCAGTGGATACAGGAAAGGAAGAGATACAAAACTAAAAGTATGCATCATTTTAAACATCTCACTTCCTGTTTTGAAAACTTAGAAGTTTCGAGGGTTAGCGGAGAATGGCGTGTTGCGAGCCATTGCACTGGCGAAGTTTCATTCCCGTAATGGGATTTGAAGCGCCAGAGCTGTGTGGTACTTTTCTGCCTCAGCCTGCACTGAAGTGGGGCAGAGCCGCTGCTGGGGGTGTGGTGAGATTGAGCAGCGCATTGCAATTTTAGTGCAGCTCATTGCAACTTCCGTGTGAGTCTAATCTGCCACTGGCACCCTCGCCGCCTGCCTGCTCAGACCAGGTCTACGGCACCAATCCCAGCCCATCACATGGTGGATTGCTAATGTCAGGGCTTTCCCATGCAATGCATGTATGATCATAGCTTATGCAAAGCCAGACAACCGTTTTCGTGGATCGTATACTGTCCAATTTGCGTTTGATATAAATCCCAGAAGCATGAAAAATGCATACCTTGCATTTATCTGCAATATTACCGGCCCTAAACCCTGTTGGTTCAAAGAAACATACTGCATATGGATGTTCAATCCAGCAACCAATTAGGAAGGTCAGGTTTTTTAAATTTAGCGCCCCACCGTTAACTTCGCTCTCTGTAATGCTACGGCAGTTCTCTGTAATTCTGCAGCAGCTCTCTGTAATTCTGCAGCAGCTCTCTGTAATGCAGCAGCAGCTCTCTGTAATGCAGCAGCAGCTCTCTGTAATGCAGCAGCAGCTCTCTGTAATGCAGCAGCAGCTCTCTGTAATGCAGCAGCAGCTCTCGCTAATGCAGCAGCAGCAGCTCTCTGTAATGCAGCAGCAGCTCTCTAATGCAGCAGCAGCTCTCTGTAATGCAGCAGCAGCTCTCTGTAATGCAGCAGCTCTCTGTAATGCAGCAGCAGCTCTCTGTAATGCAGCAGCTCTCTGTAATGCTGCAGCGTTTCTGTAGCGTCATCGCGGGCAGGATGGTGGCGTTGCGTGTTCTCACTAGACTCATAACTGACAGGAATGAGTGATGTGGGATATAAAGACCGCCTGGCCCCAAGACGGTTTCTCCTAAGAGGTGGCCATTGCAAACTTCATAAAGTTGATTTATTTAATTACATTTAGACGCACTGTAGCTGCACATTACCGTGCTCCTGCAGGAGTGACATTTCCTTGTGATTAACGTGGTGGCGGTGGGTGGTGGGGGGATGGGGGGATGGGGGGGGGGGGTTAGTTAGGATGCCTGGAACACAGTTACCAAATCTCCTGCTTTCACAGAAGACTCTAGCATGCTTTAAAGGCTTTGCTCTGGAACAATAATAGGCTACATATTTTTGCTCAAATGCATAACCTAATAAATGTTTTGTATAAATATAGAGCCTCACATATATAAATATTTTTGTGTGTGAATATGTGAGGTTATTGACTGATGGACAAATACATGAGGGGATTTCTCTCTGTCGTATATAGTCTGTAAGAATGTGTATTTCTGTGAGAATAATTATATACATAAGGATATTTCTGTTAGAATATCTATGTGAGGATGTTTATTTGTCTGAGGGTGTGTTTCTATGAGATTAGTCTCTTCTGTTAGTTGTGTTTCTGTGAGATTAGTCTCTTCTGTGAGTTATGTGTTTCTGTGAGGTTAGTTGTGTTTCTGTGAGATTAGTCTCTTCTGTGAGTTATGTGTTTCTGTGAGATTAGTCTCTTCTGTGAGTTATGTGTTTCTGTGAGATTAGTCCCTTCTGTGAGTTATGTGTTTCTGTGAGATTAGTCGCTTCTGTGAGTTATGTGTTTCTGTGAGATTAGTCTCTTCTGTGAGTTAGGTGTTTGTGTGAGATTAGTCTCTTCTGTGAGCTATCTGTGTGTGAGATTAGTCTCTTCTGTGAGTTATGTGTTTCTGTGAGATTAGTCTCTTCTGTGAGCTGTGTTTCTGTGAGATTAGTCTCTTCTGTGAGTTATGTGTTTCTGTGAGATTAGTATCTTCTGTGAGTTATGTGTTTCTGTGAGATTAGTCTGTTCTGTGAGTTGTGTTTCTGTGAGTGCTCCATTTTAGCGGCTGGATGAAAAGCCCTGGTAGGCAGCGGGGGCAGCAGTGCGATGTAGAGAAATGACTGTTTGGCGAAACGATGCAGTGATACGAGACGACGGCAGACAGCTTTTGCCAGACAGCGGTCGGCTGTCATGTAGGCACACGCGGTCCGGGCCTGCTGAGTCAGCGCATGACCTCTGACCTCCTCAGCGGGCGGCGCCCGGGCGGCGGGATGCTCAGGAGCCTGAAGGGGCGCGCAGACAGGAGCGCGAGCCGTGGAGATGGGCTCGGAGCACACGCTGGGGGAAGCCCTTTCCCGCTAGCTTGTTTCATAAACCGCTGATAATTTCATCTGCAGAACATTAGGCCAGAGAACCACAAACGGAACTCTCAGCTGGAGCTGTGGGCTACATTTCCTTAAAAGGGTCTCTGTGCAAGGGAAGCCTTCGCCGCTGCACAGGGGCTAATGTATATATTACCATCTCCTCTCATCTTTCTCCTCATTATTCCCAGGGTAAAATGCTCTTCCTCTGGCATTACCCCAGTAATGTGATCATACCAAATGGACAATAATAGACCTCCAGCCCCCTGGTAGCAATATCCCTCAGTCTGTCTTTACTCATAACCCCCTGCATGTTAGGAGGGAGAGGGAGCCAAATGCACTGCAGTAACACACGCAGTGTGGTCTTATTCCGCGTGCAGCTCAAAATGAGAGGTAAATAGAGAAGTTTGGAACCGTTCTGTAATTTCCCAGCGCACATATGTGATTCTTACGGTCATTAATTTCTGCTCTCTCCGAATATCCAGCTAGCAAAGCCCAGTCATAACTTTACTCGCTTATCAGCGCCGTCCTGTGTCAGTTTGGGGAGGAGGAGGGTGAGCGTGTGGGGCGTCCTGTGTCAGTTTGGGGAGGAGGAGGGTGAGTGTGTGGGGCGTCCTGTGGCAGTTTGGGGAGGAGGTTGAGCGTGTGGGGCGTCCTGTGGCAGTTTAGGGAGGAGGGTGAGCGTGTGGGGCGTCCTGTGGCAGTTTGGGGAGGAGGTTGAGCGTGTGGGGCGTCCTGTGTCAGTTTGGGGAGGAGGAGGGTGAGCGTGTGGGGCGTCCTGTGTCAGTTTGGGGAGGAGGAGGTTGAGCGTGTGGGGCGTCCTGTGTCAGATTGGGGAGGAGGGTGAGCATGTGGGGAGTCCTGTGTCACTTTGGGGAGGAGGTCGAGCGTGTGGGGCGTCCTGTGTCAGATTGGGGAGGAGGGTGAGCATGTGGGGAGTCCTGTGTCACTTTGGGGAGGAGGGTGAGCGTGTGGGGGGTCCTGTGGCAGTTTGGGGAGGAGGAGGGCGAGCGTGTGGGGCGTCCTGTGGCAGTTTGGGGAGGAGGTTGAGCGTGTGGGGCGTCCTGTGGCAGTTTGGGGAGGAGGGTGAGCGTGTGGGGCGTCCTGTGGCAGTTTGGGGAGGAGGAGGTTGAGTGTGTGGGGCGTCCTGTGTCAGTTTAGGGAGGAGGGTGAGCGTGTGGGGCGTCCTGTGTCAGTTTGGGGAGGGAGGCGGGCGTGTGGGGCGTCCTGTGTCAGTTTGGGGAGGAGGGTGAGCGTGTGGGGCGTCCTGTGGCAGTTTGGGGAGGAGGAGGTTGAGTGTGTGGGGCGTCCTGTGTCAGTTTGGGGAGGAGGGTGAGTGTGTGGGGCGTCCTGTGTCAGTTTGGGGAGGAGGGTGAGTGTGTGGGGCGTCCTGTGTCAGTTTGGGGAGGGAGGCGAGCATGTGGGGCGTCCTGTGTCAGTTTGGGGAGAGAGGCGAGCGTGTGGGGCGTTGTTGCACGAATGTTGTAGTGGAGGGCTGTACATTGTTCGTTGTATCCGCAAGCAGACTGCTCGCCCTCGATCCACCAGAGGAGGCGCTGTAGTGCGGCATGATGGGGAACCCTTTGAAATACTGAAATGAATCATTTCACTGATATTCAGAGCAAAATGCTAATTTTATATGGCTGTGCAGTGTGGGCAGTACCATGCTGCGTTGGAACTTCCCAGGTTCCTGAAGGTAGGATGTCACATTTTAAAGGCATCTAAGGAGTTAAAAAGTCTTTGGAGTGTTTCTGCTCCGGGCTGCAGTTGGTGTTGGCGTGGTTGGGACTCCGTTGCCCGGATGGGTACGCGTCATTAGGGTGAGACCCGGTGTTGACCCCCACGTGCCAGTCTGGAATGCCTGCGTTTTAAACACTGTGGCGGTCCCTCTAAGAGGCACCGTGAGCCCCTCTGCTCATTACAATACCAGCAGCCGTCTCCTACCCTCTGCATTTTACTGAAACATGAAAGTCATTCTGTGCTCTGTTGGAAATATTTGGAAAAGAACCCTAGGGTTGCTCTCTGTGTGCCTTATATTTTTCATCCATATTTTAAAAAATACATATAAATTTTTTATACATCCTCGCCTTGGACATTATTTTTTCAGAGGACGAAAATTGGATCTTTCACATTTCCTACCACAAACACTCTATTAAAATGTGCCTGTTTTACAATAAAGGCTGCTCTTTAATATGTTTACGTCTTATTACACTGACCCATTGTTACATAATGCAGACACATGGCAAGTGTTACCGTGGAAATTCAGTAAGTACCAGGGATTTCCTGGCTCAAAATAGAGCTTAGGTGGTGGCTTTGCGTCAAAGTGACTGCCTCCATCAACTCAAAGCTTCGCCTCTCTATATATAGCTACATTTTTAGTGTATTAAATTAATTTTGTACATTCAAATCAAAGAATGCTTGGGCCATTTTTTTTGTCACTGGTGTTAGGCTACTTGTACATTGTAACAACATAAAAGGTTTTTCAGAATTTTATTTCTCAGATCATGTCTAAGGTTGCATGTAAACTCAAAAGCAGTCAAATCTTAAAAAACTTGAAATGCAGTATCATTCATGACCAAATCGTACCAATAGCTGATTATTTTCAATTTTTAGGCGACTTGAAAAGACATTGAAAGACATTTCAGTGCAGGAAAATCCTCTTTTGAATAAAAAATAAACAAAAAAACTTCTTAAGGATTGATGGCCCAATTCATATTTCATTCATAAATTTGGATTGTAAATCATAGTTTGTTCATATGAATTGCACCCATGTGAATTTATCTGATTGCATAACTGCATTAATGCATGCCTTTGAAATGCGCAAATGCTTTCCGCATCTTAAAATCTTGATGGGATTCAGTGGGTTGGGGGGGTTGTTAATGTCTCTAATGTATTTTAAATGCTTTAGCATCACTGGGTCTCTTGCTGTAGTGTTGCCAGCATGTTGCCTATTACTCAGCAATGGGAGCGAGGTTGCATAAACCCCATAATGGGAGAACGTGATTGTGTGAACCAATCACACTGGCTCTCCACAAGAAAAACACAATCATTGGTTCAAATCAGCCTGTTACTGGGAGCATGACTCCTCATTCCCCCCTCACTGCTGCAACCACACTGAGCAGATACATCATGTTGAAGGATTAGCATTAGAACTGCAGTTTCAGGAAAAGTGCTAAATTGCTTGTCACCTACTTGCAGGAACTTTCCCACCATTGCTTATCCCAGGATCCAGTGTTGTTTGCTCCTAAACTGTGCTCCTGCTAAGCTGCTCAGGGCTCTGTGCTCCTGATGCAGAGTGAGCTGCTCAGGGCTCTGTGTTCCTGCTGCAGAGCCAGCTGCTCAGGACTCTGTGCTCCTGCTGCAGAGCCAGCTGCTCAGGACTCTGTGCTCCTGCTGCAGAGTGAGCTGCTCAGGGCTCTGTGCTCCTGCTGCAGAGTGAGCTGCTCAGGACTCTGTGCTCCTGCTGCAGAGTGAGCTGCTCAGGACTCTGTGCTCCTGCTGCAGAGTGAGCTGCTCAGGACTCTGTGCTCCTGCTGCAGAGTGAGCTGCTCAGGACTCTGTGCTCCTGCTGCAGAGTGAGCTGCTCAGGACTCTGTGCTCCTGCTGAGCTGCTCAGGACTCTGTGCTCCTGCTGAGCTGCTCAGGACTCTGTGCTCCTGCTGCAGAGCGAGCTGCTCAGGACTCTGTGCTCCTGCTGCAGAGCGAGCTGCTCAGGACTCTGTGTAGAGTGAGCTACTCAGGACTCTGTGCTCCTGCTGAGCTGCTCAGGACTCTTGCTACTCGTTGGTGATTTACAGATCTAGGACTTTTCTCTGTGCAGTTAGTATAAGCCGCTGTGGATAAGAAATGAAACAGGTAGGCCTATGTCTTGAAAATGAGAAATTTTATCTGATGAGGCTAATCTGGATAAATAAAGGTAAAATAAATGTCAGCTAAATGCAAACAAATTGCTGATGGCCTTGAAAGAAACATGTATTTTCACTGATATTCAGAACAATGTTTTCTTTTACATGATGGTGCGTGGTGACTACAGGTATATATATATGCCCATATATTAGTGTCCAGTGCTGAGCATGGCGAATCCCATTGGGATGTGTTCATATATTAGTGTCCAAGAGCCGTTGGGATGTGGTCATATATTAGTGTTCAGGAGCCGTTGGGATGTGTTCATATATTAGTGTTCAGGAGCCTTTGAGATGTGTTCATATATTAGTGTTCAGGAGCCGTTGGGATGTGTTCATATATTAGTGTTCAGGAGCCTTTGAGATGTGTTCATATATTAGTGTTCAGGAGGTAAGGCAGGGATTTGAGATGGAAATGTATGAATTCGGTGAGGCTCACGGTGGCTGGGTGCTGTGTGGGTCTGTCTGGGACATCATGCTGTGTCCTCAGCTGGCCTTTTAATAGTGCTGCCTGCTGTCTGTGTGTGAGTGTCTGTGTGCGTGCGTGTGTGTGTGTGTGTGTGTGTGTCCACTGTGTGTGTGCTGTCTGTCATCTAACTGTGTGTGTATATGTGTGTGTGTGTGAGTGTGTATGTGTTCACTGCGTGCGCTTTCTGTCCACTAACTGTGTGTGTGTGTGTGTCCACTGTGTGCGCTTTCTGTCCACTAACTGTGTGTGTGTGTGTGTGTGTGTCCACTGTGTGTGTGCGTGTGTCCACTGTGTGCGCTTTCTGTCCACTAACTGTGTGTGTGTGTATGTGTCCACTGTGTGTGTGCTTTCTGTCCACTAACTGTGTGTGTGTGTGTGAGTGTGTATGTGTCCACTGTGTGTGCTTTCTGTCCACTACCACTAACTGTGTGTGTATGTGTCCACTGTGTGCGCTTTCTGTCCACTAACTGTGTGTGTGTGTGTGTGTGTGTCCACTGTGTGTGTACTTTCTGTCCACTAACTGTGTGTGTGTGTGTGTCCACGTGTCCACTGTGTGCGCATTGTCCAGTGATTTTTTGCGGCATTTGTTTGGATTTGAACAGATTAATGAACCACCTGAGGTTATGCTGGTGTAGTCTTCTCTTTACTTTAGTGTTTGACGCATCTGTGCCTGGATGGTGTTCTTGATCTGTTTTACAGTTGATCATTGGGTTTTCCTTCACAATTGAAATGATTATTCATTCATAAACTGCAGTGGTATTCCGTGGTCTACATGGTTGTTTGCTATTGCTCAGCTGACCAGTGCATTCTTGCTTCTTGACAGTGTAACCAGCGGTTAAGTTCTCTGATTGGCTTATTCTGATTTTCCCACCCCAAGGTGGCCTGCTTTACTGGCAGTGACATGTCTTCATGTTCACAGACAACAGCAACAGACTCCAGATGCATATTCCACACCTAGAATCAACTCCAGAGCTTTTTTTTTAGCTGTCTTGTGCGTGAACGAATGATGCAAAGACACAAAGCTGGAGTAGAAACTGCTGAGCGGTCAGTTGTTGAATTACTTTTGGTCCCCCAAAAGGGTGGGGCTGTATAAAAAGGGCTTCAGTTCCCCCATGGTTTACTGGACTATGGATGTAAATACTCACAAATTTAAGTTGACTGTCTGCACTTTAACGTCATGTTCGTTGTTTCATTTCAAATCCAATGTGCTGCAGTACAGGGCCAAAACAACAAAAAATGTGTCACTTCGCAAACACTGAGTGCACTGTGTAAATAATGAGCATTGGACAAAACAGAACAACTTTTTTTTTTCTTTTCCATGGAGAAACTTCATCAGTTCCTGTCTTCTCTTTGTCCAGCAGTTGTTCGGAACGTAACGTGCGTATGAATTATTCCTTCTGGTAATCTAAGGGAAGTGTTTTGAGGGTTCGGTTCTCTGTGGTGCAGGTGCGGTTGCTAACGGGAGGTTCAGGCTGGGCAGTGTGGCTCGTTCTGCCCAGTACCCCGTGTCCTGCTGACCCCGTCCAGCTCGCTGTGAAGCCCGTTCTCCGAGCGGATGGCCCCGGCGGCCATTTTACTTCGCCCCTCTGTTTACAGTCGCTCGCAGGGATCGTTAGGATACGCTCAGCGTCTTGCTGGCTACGCTGTTTATCTGCGGCCGTGTGGAGCGCTTATTCATCGGTGCGAATCCCGGGCGTCCCCCCCCAACCCCCCCCCCCCCCCCCGCCCGCGGCGCGCGCGACTTCGCCTCGGCCCATTAGGCTCCGCGGCGGTAGCCGGCACCGTTGCCGGGCGATTAGCGGCTGTGGCTGAGCTGACGCTCGCGCGGGTTTCCTGTTTCGGAGTCTCCTTCCGCTCCCTGGCTTTCAGCTGCGGTCCAGGCCTTGCAGTTTTGAACGCTGTTGATCGTTAGCGGGTGCCGGCTAATGGGCGGTTTGGGTTGTCTTGTAAAAAGCCGACTGATTCAGAGTTGCTATTATTAATCTCAAGTCATCTGGGGCTGCTGTGGCACAGAGCGGGGGGGGGGGGGGGGTGGGAGGTTACAGGTTCCTGTCTCCAGGTAGTGCAGCGGATGGGTCAAAGTGCCCCACCCAGCTCATCACTGAAGGACAGTCGTTTCCTGCCCCCAGCACCCGAACACTTCAGGACACAGTTACTGCCACCATAAAACCCGACCAGCGCTGGCCCATGGGCCCGATGGGGAAACTAACAACAAACGGCACATTTTAAGAGCTTAGAAGTATGCTGCTCCGTCTGCCATTTTAAGTGTTTTCTTCCCCGTCCCAATTCCTCCACAGTTTGGACTGCCCAGCCGCTCTCATGTTGGCGGCTCAGGAGACCACAGAGAAGCACGTGCTGTCCTCCAAAACGCGCGGTGTGGAGCTGTAACACGCGGTGTTGAGTCTGTCCTCTGAAACACGCGGTGTTGAGCTGTAACACGCGGTGTTGAGTCTGTCCTCTGAAACACGCGGTGTTGAGTCTGTCCTCTGAAACATGTGGTGTTGAGCTGTAACACGCGGTGTTGAGTCTGTCCTCTGAAACACGTGGTGTTGAGTCTGTCCTCTGTAATGGGCTGTGTTCAGCCTGTCCTCTGAGATGCGCTGTGTTGGGCTTGTCCTCTGTGAAACGTGTGGTGTTGGGCTTGTCCTCTGAAGCGTGCGGTGTTGGGCTTGTCCTCTGAGACGTGCGGTGTTGAGCACTGCGTTCTATCGCAGCGCAGCTGGTGAGTCCTGCTCACACAGACGTGAGTCAGAGGAAGACGCTTTGTGTGCTTGCTGCTGCTGCCCAGTCCACCAGCAGGGGGCGACGGTGTGAGATGAGACGCTGTAGACCTGGGCCACCAGAGGCCCTCCCATCAGTGGGAGACCATAGAGCCCGCTCTGCTCTAGCTGCCAGCCGCAGTTGGCTCTGGCTCTGCTCTTTTACTCTGCTTGCTCATATGAACAAAGATGTGGTTGGAATGGCCTTGGTGTGACAGTTTTATCTCAGAGCTGTGCTACCTGCAGACAGAAGGCCCCAGTTCTGTGCTCTCCACTTGCTTTTGACAGATTATAGCCCTGCTAGTGCCAAACTCACACGGTGTCCCGGTTTTGAGGGGTTGTCACCCCGTATCCCGCGGCGACGGAGGCCGTGGCAGACCGTCCGGACGTTGGCACCTGGGAATTTCGCGCTGGTTGGCCGGGTCGCTGGCGTTCGGCGGGGCGTGGCCGTTTCCTGGTGCCAGCGGAACGCTCGGGAAGGTTCTAATGAGTCTGTTCACTGCCAAATACCTCCAGCCAAAAAACCCCCCAAAGTGAGCAGGGCTCATTGTAGCCAGGTCAAGCTGGCGTAATTGGGGCATCTCTGTCTCAAACAGGTCATCAGATGTGGTTTTAATGCACAGTATTGTATTTAGCGACGCACACGCAGCCTCCAAGTCCTGCATTGATGTCTGAACTTGTACCTAGAGAGGAAACGTTTTGACTGCCATTGCAGTTGAAACATCTTTCTTACTGCAGGAGGAAAGATCACGTCTGGCAGCAGAGGTGGTGTTGATTACTTTACTGCTGATTATTCTCATTTTTGAGAGGAAGTGGTACAGTGTACCTTATTCATATAATTATTCTGCATATGTGTACAGCTTATGGACATCCTACATTGGACGGTTCCTCCTGTTTCAGCCAGTAATCTGCCAATATTCCGCCCTGTGACCTGCAGACATCCCATAAGTTATTTGGGCAGAATTAGCCACTACTTTTTCTGGACTTTTTCAGTACCTTTTCAGGACTTTCCAGTATCTTTCAGGACTCCACATCATCAAAACACTCCAATTCCTTTGTTAGATGCTGCTGTTGTTCCTTTCATTGACAATCCATACACTGCTTGATTAAAACTCCAGAGCTGAATTAAAAAAGCACTGTGATGTTCTGAGCACTGGCACTTTGGTATTTAGAATTTGTATTGTGTTATTGTGTGTGATTTTTTGCTTGCTTTTAGTGCTGTGACCTATGTACCGCCCAGGGACAACAGATAGAAATGAGCTTTTAGCTAAATCTGGTGCAATATATTTATTGTACGCTGTCCCTGTTAATTAAATAAATAAACAAATAAATAAATACTTATTTGGCAACAGGATATGTCAGACTGTACGCGTTATAAATCGCCCTGGATTTGCAAGTATATCTCATAGAGGTGTCATTCAAAAGTGGATGGTAAGTAGGTAATGCCTTTTTTGCATTTTTAAAAGGACTGCGGGATAGTCCACCATTCTTTCGTATTATTTCCTTTATTCTGAGAGGTAGAAGGGACCACAGCTGAGAGAGTGCCATGGGGGGGTGGGGGGGGGGGGTTTAAGTGGCTGTCCGTGCAGGAGGAACTGTGTATGACCCAAGAGTCAGCTGCTCTACGGGCTGCACTGTGCATCTCTCCCCTGTTTGGTTTTTTGTTCCAAGCTGGAAAGAAGTGTTCCTCATCCACTTCCATCTCAGTTTATTTATGGTATGTGGGATATTGCGTAGGGTGCTAGGGCTGCTAGGCTGTCCTGGTCATTACATTACATTACATTTATTTGGCAGACGCTTTTATCCAAAGTGACGTACAAAAAGTGCATTTCATGGTCATAGACAACTGCTAAACACAGGTTCAGTAAGGTACAATACTTATTTTGTACAGCTATTTCTAGCCAAGAACACAGTTCACACAGTGAACACTATTCTGACCTAACCTCTGCAAAGCCAACTAGGCAGAAGAATAAGCTACAGTATTAGGACAAATACAAATTACCAAAAAAGTGCTGGGATGGGGCAACATGTAACAAGTGTCATGAAAAGGGGGTTTTTAAAAAAAATATTTTTTTAAAGAGTGAAATATACACCGTGGTGGTGGTTAGTCTAGGTATAGTCTGAAGAGATGAGTCTTCAAAGAGTTCACTGAATCAGTCCCTAACCCTTGGGAGGTGAATGGTTAACGAGTAGGGGGTCTGGCTGTGTGGTCCAGGGTGGCAGTGTAGAGTAGCGGGTAGGGGACTGGCTGTGTGGTCCAGGGTGGCAGTGTATACTAGCGGGTAGGGGACTGGCTGTGTGGTCCAGGGTGGCAGTGTAGAGTAGCGGGTAGGGGTCTGGCTGTGTGGTCCAGGGGGGCAGTGTAGAGTAATGGGTAGGGGACTGGCTGTGTGGTCCAGGGGGGCAGTGTAGAGTAGCGGGTAGGGGACTGGCTGTGTGGTCCAGGGTGGCAGTGTAGAGTAGCAGGTAGGGGTCTGGCTGTGTGGTCCAGGGTGGCAGTGTAGAGTAGCGGGTAGGGGACTGGCTGTATGATCCAGGGTGGCAGTGTAGAGTAGCGGGTAGGGGACTGGCTGTGTGGTCCAGGGTGGCAGTGTAGAGTAGCGGGTAGGGGACTGGCTGTGTGGTCCAGGGTGGCAGTGTAGAGTAGCGGGTAGGGGTCTGGCTGTGTGGTCCAGGGTGGCAGTGTAGAGTAGCGGGTAGGGGACTGGCTGTGTGGTCCAGGGTGGCAGTGTAGAGTAGCGGGTAGGGGACTGGCTGTATGATCCAGGGTGGCAGTGTAGAGTAGCGGGTAGGGGACTGGCTGTGTGGTCCAGGGTGGCAGTGTAGAGTAGCGGGTAGGGGTCTGGCTGTGTGGTCCAGGGTGGCAGTGTAGAGTAGCGGGTAGGGGACTGGCTGTGTGGTCCAGGGTGGCAGTGTAGAGTAGCGGGTAGGGGACTGGCTGTGTGGTCCAGGGTGGCAGTGTAGAGTAACAGGTAGGGGACTGGCTTTATGATCGAGAGGCTGCGGGTTCAAATCCCAAGCGGGGTGCTGGTGCTGTACATTTGAGCATGGTACGTCAGGAGAAGGCAGCACAAAAAACGTGTGGGTCAGTAAACCAATAAAGACACTTGAATGTCCACAAATAAACTGTTCACTGAATACATTTGAGTTCGTACTGGATATTTCTTCTTTTATAAATTTTAATTAATGTGAACTGATTAAACAGCATTAACCTTTTTTAAGTGTTGGTAGAATTGGGTCAGACGGTCAATTTACAGTATTAGCACAAGCGCTTCTGTCTTCCCTCAACTAACAAACAGGAAGTGCGTGTTTCCCTGGTGATGTGCCCTTTTTGAACAGCAACGATATGGCAACAAAAGAATAGGAGAAGTTGAAATGGAACCTGAGACTACTTTACCGTTAGCATCTTTCCTTTGTGCGGCCCTTGCTAGTGGTCCGTGGGTTAGCCATGGATTAGTCATTCTGATCGCTAAACGGGTGGTTTTCTCAGCATGTTCGACTTTGAACAGGGCAGGGTGATTAACTGACACAGAATGAATCATGCTCAACTCAAGCATATTTACTAAATAATATAAATAATATAAATATTTAGTAAATAATAACTGGGTGCAGAATCCCATAAAATATATCAAGGTAGAAACACAAGGGACAGCACTCTCTGGAATATTCAAACTATTAATTTATTACATCAATGTATGAAGCACGATAAGAACGGCGTCCATTTTGTCTACCATTCTGTGATAATCTATTGCTGAACTACACAATGGCATCGTACCTTCCACTCTGTCAGCTCTGTTAAGTTTGTAGGTGGCGTGCCTGCGTTTATGATGCGTTTCAGTGTAGTTCTGACTTTGTGTGTGGCACATTTGTCTCCAGTGGCTGCTGTTGCTAGGGGCGATGGTACATGACCCCAGGAGGAGAGCATATGGCCTACAGCGCACACACCTGTTTAACATTAGTTCATCTGTCAACTGACCACAGACGTGGGAGGAAATACTGTTCCCAGCCTGAATCTCAAATTCCTCTTATTTATTTGTGGCATTTATGGCCACACTGAGAAAGGGATGGAAAATGGCCGCCCGACCGGTCAGGCAGGTAACAAAGAAAGGTAGACAAAATGGCCTATTGCTGATGGATGGATCTCCCAGGTCTACTGAGTGACTGTTGATGCCCAGCCCAGTATGAAGCATCCGCCAGTGCAGACCGGCTGTATGTATGTGCGTTGCCCTGCATAAGACTGCACATGCAGGGTGGCTGCAGTGGAGGACTGGCAGTGGCTGTCTCCGCTCTAATTAGTGTACTTCGCCTGGCTACAAGACTACATTCTGTATCAGTGCCTGTCATGAGATGCTGTTAATTTGCTTCAAAATTACAAAGCGACACCCTGGGTAATGTCTTTGAATGACCTCACCAAGCAGCACTATGTTAACACTGCAGTTTATCTTAGTATCACTCTATAGGCATTGGATATCTTGTTTTTGGGTGGCGGGGGGGGGCAGCTTTGTTTGGTTGGCCGTAGCCCCAGTGAAGTGTATCACCTTTGGTCTTTTATTTATTTTTTAGTTTTTGGCCGATCACCACCCCCCCACCTAGGAGGTCTAATTTATTTTGAGACAATCCTTAAGTCTTGAACTTCTGTGTGACCCCGTCCTGCCCCAGGTCGCAAGTTGCAGCCTTCCCCTCCCCACCTAACACTACCAAGCCCACCCCCCAAACCCCCTCCTCCCACGAGTGACAGATATGTGCGTGCGCTCGTTTCAGGGGGCACCAGATCCTTCCTCTAAACTCCACCCCTCTCCCTCAGCCCCACCCCTTTCTCCCTCAGCCCCACCCCTCTCCCTCAGCCCGACCTCTCTCCTCTAAACTCCACCCCTCTCCCTCAGCCCGACCTCTCTCCTCTAAACTCCACCCCTCTCCCTCAGCCCCACCCCTTTCTCCCTCAGCCCCACCCCTTTCCCTCAGCCCGACCTCTCTCCTCTAAACTCCACCCCTCTCCCTCAGCCCCACCCCTTTCTCCCTCAGCCCCACCCCTTTCCCTCAGCCCGACCTCTCTCCTCTAAACTCCACCCCTCTCCCTCAGCCCCACCCCTTTCTCCCTCAGCCCCACCCCTTTCCCTCAGCCCGACCTCTCTCCTCTAAACTCCACCCCTCTCCCTCAGCCCCACCCCTCTCTCCCTCAGCCCCACCCCTCTCCTCTGGCTCCACCCCTCTCCCTCAGCCCCACCCCTCTCCTCTGGCCCCACCCCTCTCCCTCAGCCCGACCTCTCTCCTCTGGCTCCACCCCTCTCCCTCAGCCCCACCCCTCTCCCTCAGCCCCACCCCTCTCCCTCAGCCCCACCCCCCTCTCCCTCAGCCCCACCCCTCTCTCCCTCAGCCCCACCCCCCTCTCCCTCAGCCCCACCCCCCTCTCCCTCAGCCCCACCCCTCTCTCCCTCAGCCTCACCCCTCTCTCCCTCAGCTCCACCCCTCTCCTCTGGCCCCACCTCTCTCCCTCAGCCCCACCCCTCTCCTCTAGCCCCACCCCTCTCCCCCAGGCCATACCTCTTTTGTCTTTTCGCCTGTAATGAACCATTGCTGTTTCTCCCCCTAGACCAGACATGATTAGTAGACACTGAATTAATCTCCCATGCCGGATCCAATACAGTGGTAATTAAGAGGAAATGTGATGTTTAAAAGAGAGCTTTCTCCCTCTTCTTTCTTCTCTCTCTCTTACGTCAGCACGGACGTGCTTTACTCTCCGTCTCCCTCCAACTGTCTGACTGCACGTCTTTCTGTCTGTCTGACTGTCTGTCTCATCCCTCTGATCTTTAAACATGGATCAACCCTTATGGTGAAAGTATGTATTTAAAGCTTCACATCCCAGCCAGCTGTCAGTCTTAGAAACACTCAGGGATTGCGGCACAGAGAAACAGATCAGAAGAAAAGACCGCACTGCAAAACAAGTTCTTATTTATAACTGCGGTCTACGTGTCATGCAACAAAACTAACCTTTAGGATTCGCTGACGAAAGGGAGAGGGTAAGGGAGCGTCTGCCATTATTCAGAGCGAGGGAGAAAGAGACGATATAAGGGAGCGTCTGCCATTCAGGGCGAGTGAGAAAGAGACGATGTAAGGGAGCGTCTGCCATTGTAATCCAGTGAGCACGGGGACTGCATAAGGGACCGTCTGCCATTAATCTTCAGTAAATGTCCCTATCCAGAACGGGTAGGAGGGCTGCCTGGGCCCCAGCCGCTGTGGATAAACGCCGGTGACCTCATTAAGCGCTCCCCCGACAGGAAGGAGCTGCAGAGAGCCAGCCACACACAGCAGAGCGTCGCCCCCCCCAGCCACACACAGCAGAGCGTCGCCCCCCCCCCAGCCACACACAGCAGAGCGTCGCCCCCCCACACACACTCATACACACACACACACACACACACAGCAGAGCGTCGCCCCCCCCCAGCCACACACAGCAGAGCGTCGCCCCCCCACACACACTCATACACACACACACACACACACACTGCAGAGCGTCACCCCCCCCAGCCACACACTGCAGAGCACCCACACACACACACACACACACACACACTGCAGAGCGTCACCCCCCCCCCCCAGCCACACACTGCAGGAGCCCCCCCCAGCCACACACACACAGCAGAGCCTCCCCCCCCACCCCCCAGCCACACACTCAGCAGAGCCTCCCCCCCCCACCCCCCACACACACACACAGCAGAGCCTCAAGCCCCCACCCCCCAGCCACACACTGCAGAGCGCCCCCCCCCCCACACACACACACACACAGCAGAGCCTCCCCCCCCCACCCCCCGAGCCACACACAGCCACCAATCACACACAGCGTGTCAGGCTCCTTTCAGCACCCTGTACCTGTCTGCAGCAGCACCTGGGCCCACAGGGGGGATGGGGGGAGGGGCGGAGTGGGAAGGAGAGAAGGACGGAGGGAGGATGGAGAGGGGGCAGAGAGAGAGAGTGCTCACTGCATTAGTTTATGTATTTACATGTACTTGTTATGTATTTATTTGTTAATATTTCATGACATTGTATAGCAGTTTATATACTGTACGTACATTGTCATTTTGTTTTGTAGAGCTTTGGCAAAGCATGTTTTGAAATATAAAGTATTGTGAAAGAGCGAGTGACAGAGGGACACAGACAAAGAGAGATTTAAGTACTCTCAGTTTATCCCGTTTTTTCAGTTATGGGGTAGTTATGGGTAAAAATGACACCTGCTGACCTCATTAAAAGCACAGCTGCCAGGGATTTGGGGGCGGGGGGGGGGGGGGGGTGGGCGCACGTTACGGATGCGTGTGGAGCTCAGTGGGATGTCCGGTTCCACTGCCGCCTCTCTCCCCTCCACCCCCGGAAGGCTGGTCCCCAGGGCTGAGAGACAGAGCACAGGAGCGTGTAAAGAAGAGAACAGGCCGCTCAGCCCATCGAGGCTCCTCGTGTAGACTGGAGAGTGTCCCGCAGTGTGGCAAGCCTGGTTATGAATACCTCAGAGGTCTACCACAGCCTCTACTACTACATGACCCTGCAAGCTGTTTCAGGTGGTGACAAATGTGTAACCTCTTACACTCCTGACATCACCATGGAATTTACCTTAAGCTAATGTCTGCCTTTGGCCTTGTATTCAGATTACAGCGCTCAGCCTGAAAAGTCTTGTGTAGTTCTTAATATAAGATACTGTTTGTTTAGTGTAATCAGAGTATCAGTATGTACATTGGAGTTGTTTAAACTTTAACCACTGGAGTCATCATGGCACTTGGGTCAGATACTTCATTTGGTGAACACCCTGTAACGTCAGTAACGTGTTTTGTTGAAAATCTCAGTGAGTTTGGTTTAGAGGTAAATTATTTTGAGTATGTACCTGACCCAGCTCTGAGCATCATTTCCATGACTACCAGTTTGACGGAGGCCAGCAGGAACACTGAAACGGTATAGTCAGATCTCCACGAGTGATACGTCTTGTCTCTGTTCTTAACTTCTGCTGGGGCCATATTTCTTGATGGTTTCTGTCACTGGTTACTGTGGTATCATACTTACATGGTACAGTCAGTATACCCCCATGGTAATATTAACGGTACCTCCACCATTAATATGAAGCAGCAGGAAGTAGAAACACCAGCGAGTGTCGAAGCAGTAATTTGCATCCGTGTGTAGATGCCCACACAGCGAATGTGTGCAGATCGCCTCCAGGTTATTTGTCGAGAAAAAAGACAAGGTGATAGTTGCATTTGCAATGGCTCCTCTTGCATTACGTGGTTGCAGATAGCATTTGGAATCTACTCGGTGTTAATTCTGTCTTCCACTTTCGGGAACGCTAATGGTTTCTTCCGCATTCCTCCTCCTTTACCTTTCTGGAACAGCGATGTGGTTAAGCTCGTTAGGTATTCAGACCACAAGCACTTCTCAGAAGAAGGGCCCACATCAGATAAAGACCCAGGAGGCATTCAGCATTAGTTCTGCGTTGCTGTGTGTATCCTGTGAGGGTTTGGATATTGAAATGCTATCGTTTCTCCCCAGCACACATTTATAAAAAATTCAGGGCTTCTCCCGGGTTAGAAATGTCTTGTTGCTACACAAATCTTTTAGACACACTTCTAATGTACTTAGCAATTGCACTTCTTCAGGCATTCACATTGTCAATTTGCATATTTCCGTTGGTGGGAAGCAGTTTAATGGCTTTAACTCCTTGACCGGTTATTTTTCTGTTGTTGGTTTGTTTATACATGCCGAGTTTGGCTTGTTGAAATGTTGAGTCTTGTTCCACAATTTTATTGCGTCCCCGTCAAGCAGAGGTTACCGTCCGGGCACACGTCCGGAAAGAAAGAAAGGAAGGGACATACTCACTCTGCGTGTTTTATGTAATAAGGCATGTGCCATAGAATGAAATCCAGTTTTACACACTGAAGTTTGGCCTCATTTCAGTCTGAATGCTGTGTGGTTTTTTTAATGTATGAATTTGGTACCCCACTTGGGCTCAACATGTCAAGTTCCAGCCATAATTTGAAATGCCCGACTGTCTGCAGCAGGACCCGCGGTCACGCGCGAACCCCACAGCCGATTCGGGAGGGTGTCGACGTCCGCGGTTCTCCTCCGAAACCCGTGCTGTCGCCAGCTGCTTCTTTTCACACCAGACACTAGAGCTGAGCTCTCACAGAGAGGAGTCAGAGGAGGACCTTTTGATATTGAGCTTTAGCATGCAGCCTGCAGGCACCTGACCTGCCAGCAGGGGTCGCTCGATAGCGTCGAAACGCGGTCCGGATTCGGTCTGAGACCGCAGGACGCGTGCATGCGCCACGCTGTGCACCACGCAGCAGATGCTGCCATTTCCAGCACTCTTTCGATGTCCTGCTTTGTTTTGTACACATATTTAGCTTGAGAGAGGTCAGCTCACAATGTTGCAAATTACACACAAAAACATCATTTGGTGAACCGGACTGGTTTTGTTACTCAAAGTTGAGGGCAGAGGACATTTTTGGAGGGTACGATGGCTGAAGTTCAGGTGCTTGTATTTGGAGTGGTGTGCATTTAACTGGGTACGGGATCCACTGAGGTGGATCAGACCAGAGAATATATTTATTTCATATTTATTTTGTTTAAAAATAGAGGATAGCAGGGGACAGACACGATGCAGTTGGTCTCCAGGGCAGACAGGGTCTCAGAATGAAGTGGGGGAATGTGGGATAGCTATTGGAGGCTGTTTTGCCCCCTTGGTTGGATTTCTGTCATGTCTGGTGCTGGAATGTCCTAAACTGCATAGCCTGTCCCAAACCACAAAACCTCTCCCATCCTGCACACCCTGTCCCAAACTACACACCCTGTCCCACCCTGTCCCACCCTGTCCCAAACTACACACCCTGTCCCACCCTGTCCCAAACTACACACCCTGTCTCACCCTGTCCCAAACTACACACCCTGTCCCACCCTGCACACCCTGTCCCAAACCACACACCCTGTCCCAAACTACACACCCTGTCCCACCCTGCACACCCTGTCCCAAACTGCACACCCTGTCCCAAACCACACAACCTCTCCCACTCTGTCCCACCCTGTCCCACACTGCACAGCCTGTCCCACCCTGCGCTCCCTGTCCCAAACTGCGCAGCCTGTCCTAAACTGCACACCCTGTCCTAAACCACACAACCTGTCCCACCCTGCACAGTCTGTCCCACACTGCACACCCTGTCCCACACCATATACCCTGTCCCACACAGCACGCTCTGTCCTAAACCACACAGTCTGTCCCACACAGCACACCCTGTCCTAAGCCACACAGTCGGTCCCACACAGCACACCCTGTCCTAAACCACACAGTCTGTCCCAAACTGCACAGCCTTTGCAACACAGCATAGCCTCTCCCACCCTGCCCCACACTTCACACCCTGTCCCAAACTGCAAAGCCTCTCCAAAACTACACAGTTTGCCCCAAACTGAACTGCCTGTCCCACACAGCACAGCCTCCTTACATGCTCCAAAGCATTTCTCAAGCCAGACCTGGGTCAAATAGTAATTAATTGATTTATTACTACCTACAGACCTCTTGAAAAAACAAATATTTTCAACTATGATTAGAACTAATTGAATGTTTCGCAGGATTGTTTGGTGAGAAAAATATTTCATGGGAAATTCTCTGGGGTCTGATGAGAGAAGAAGGGAAGTGTTAAAGCGTACAAAACATGTAGCAGCAGCAAATGCACCTCAGTCCTGCTGCGGTCAAGAGGAATATAACACAACCGTGCTGTACATCCATAACTGTGCTCTACAGCCATAACCCTGCTCTACAGCCATAACCCTGCTCTACAGCCATAACCGCTCTACAGCCATAACCGCTCTACAGCCATAACCCTGCTCTACAGCCATAACCCTGCTCTACAGCCATAACCCTGCTCTACAGCCATAACCGCTCTACAGCCATAATCGCTCTACAACAATAACCCTGCTCTACAGCCATAACCGCTCTACAGCCATAACCTCTCTACAGCCATAACCGCTCTACAACAATAACCCTGCTCTACAGCCATAACCCTGCTCTACAGCCATAACCGCTCTACAGCCATAATCGCTCTACAACCATAACCCTGCTCTACAGCCATAACCGCTCTACAGCCATAACCTCTCTACAGCCATAACCTCTCTACAACAATAACCCTGCTCTACAGCCATAACCGCTCTACAGCCATAACCGCTCTGCAGCCATAACCCTGCTCTACATCCATAACCCTGCTCTACAGCCATAACCCTGCTCTACAGCCATAACCGCTCTACAGCCATAACCGCTCTACAGCCATAACCCTGCTCTACAGCCATAACCGCTCTACAACAATAACCCTGCTCTACAGCCATAACCGCTCTACAGCCATAACCCTGCTCTACAGCCATAACCCTGCTCTACAGCCATAACCCTGCTCTACAGCCATAACCGCTCTACAGCCATAACCTCTCTACAGCCATAACCGCTCTACAACAATAACCCTGCTCTACAGCCATAACCCTGCTCTACAGCCATAACCCTGCTCTACACCATAACCCTGTTCTACATCCATAACCCTGCTCTACAGCCATAATCCTGCTCTACACCATAACCCTGCTCTACAGCCATAACCCTGCTCTACAGCCATAACCGCTCTACAGCCATATCCGTGTTCTACAGCCATAACCCTGCTCTACAACATGGACTTTCACATACACAAGGTCAAGGACTTGTGCATGTGCTGAATATACAGCAAGATGTGTGGTACTGGATGAAGATTTTGACCTGGGCTGAACCGAATCTGCATCCAGGACCACACATTAGCCTGTGCAGGGTGGGGGGGAGGGGGGCGCTGGGGGTGCACCTTCCTGACCTGTATGCTGTTGGAGGCTGTGCTCACACGGATTGGACTTAATTAGATCTGCTTTTAAAAATGGGACTGTGCATAATCATAACAGGCAAAATCATGTCATTTTTTCCATCAGAAGATTAATTAAATACGCTGCGAAGTTTAAAAGAATCCAATCTCTCAATTTTCTATGGTAATTACAAATTGTGGGGTTAGTTAGGGGTGAATAGAACAATTTGTTCTTTTTTTTTTTTTACATTTTACTGATCTCTGAAGTAATTAGCTTTCAATTTTTAGCCTTCAACTCTCTCTTGTGGCTTGAAAACCACATTAAAGAGGTAAGGATGATGTCATTTCCTGTCACAGAGGGCCACACCAGGGTCAGCCAATGTGCTACCCAGTCTGACACACTGCCAAGAACCCAATATTGATGAGCAGTGGGTACAGGTCTTACCTCCGGCTGAACAGAACCCGATATTGATGAGCAGTGGGTACAGGTCTTGCCTCCGGCTGAACAGAACCCAATATTGATGAGCAGTGGGTACAGGTCTTACCTCCGGCTGAACAGAACCCAATATTGATGAGCAGTGGGTACAGGTCTTACCTCCGGCTGAACAGAACCCAATATTGATGAGCAGTGCCTGGGTACGGGTCTTACCTCCGGCTGAACAGAACCCAATATTGGTGAGCAGTGGGTACAGGTCTTACCTCCGGCTGAACAGAACCCAATATTGGTGAGCAGTGGGTACAGGTCTTACCTCCGGCTGAACAGAACCCAATATTGATGAGCAGTGGGTACAGGTCTTACCTCCGGCTGAACAGAACCCAATATTGATGAGCAGTGCCTGGGTACGGGTCTTACCTCCGGCTGAACAGAACCCAATATTGGTGAGCAGTGGGTACAGGTCTTACCTCTGGCTGAACAGAACCCAATATTGATGAGCAGTGCCTGGGTACGGGTCTTACCTCCGGCTGAACAGAACCCAGTATTGATGAGCAGTGGGTACAGGTCTTACCTCCGGCTGAACAGAACCCGATATTGATGAGCAGTGGGTACAGGTCTTACCTCCGGCTGAACAGAACCCAATATTGATGAGCAGTACCCTGGGTATGGGTCTTACCTCCGGCTGAACAGAACCCGATATTGATGAGCAGTGGGTACAGGTCTTGCCTCCGGCTGAACAGAACCCGATATTGATGAGCAGTGCCTGGGTACAGGTCTTACCTCCGGCTGAACAGAACCCGATATTGATGAGCAGTACCCTGGGTACAGGTCTTACCTCCGGCTGAACAGAACCCGATATTGATGAGCAGTACCCTGGGTACAGGTCTTACCTCCGGCTGAACAGAACCCGATATCGATGAGCAGTACCCTGGGTATGGGTCTTACCTACGGCTGAACAGAACCCGATATTGATGAGCAGTACCCTGGGTATGGGTCTTACCTCCGGCCGAACAGAACGCCAGACGCTAGTCAGCTCACGTGCTTTTATTTTTGCTTTTATTTATCAAATTGAGATTTAAAATCTGGGGAGTTTCACTCAAAAGTTCCACAAGAAAGAAAACAATTAAGCAGAGAAATACAATAAGAGTTGATGCACTGCATTAAATACGTCTCTGGGGGTGGATAGGAGGGGGCAGCATTACACTGACCCCCTGCGCAGCATTACACTGACCCCCAGCAGAGAATTACACTGACCCCCAGCACAGCATTACACTGACCCCTGGAACAGCATTACACTGACCCCCAGCACAGCATTACACTGACCCCCTGCGCAGCATTACACTGACCCCCAGCAGAGAATTACACTGACCCCCAGCAGAGAATTACACTGACCCCCTGCGCAGCATTACACTGACCCCCAGCACAGCATTACACTGACCCCCTGCGCAGCATTACACTGACCCCCAGCAGAGAATTACACTGACCCCCAGCAGAGAATTACACTGACCCCCTGCGCAGCATTACACTGACCCCCAGCGCAGCATTACACTGACCCCTGGAACAGCATTACACTGACCCCCAGCACAGCATTACACTGACCCCCTGCGCAGCATTACACTGACCCCCAGCAGAGAATTACACTGACCCCTAGCACAGCATTACACTGACCCCTCTCACAGCATTACACTGACCCCTAGCACAGCATTACACTGACCCCCAGCAGAGAATTACACTGACCCCTAGCACAGCATTACACTGACCCCCAGCACAGCATTACACTGACCCCCAGCAGAGAATTACACTGACCCCTAGCACAGCATTACACTGACCCCTCTCACAGCATTACACTGACCCCTAGCACAGCATTACACTGACCCCCAGCACAGCATTACACTGACCCCCAGCACTGCACATCCCACCTACCCTTGGCAGCATTACACTGACCCCTGGCAGAGCATTACACTGACCCCCAGCACCCTTAGCAGCAGTGCATCACTGTGCAAACACGCTATGGGTGCGGCTGCGATCCAGACACGCCTTTCTCAACATGTCTTGCCCCCCCCCCCCCCCCCCCCCCCCCCCCCTTCCCGCAGTCCCGGTCCTCTCCCTGAGGAAACGCCGCTCATCTTCTTTGGGAAATAAGGCGCCATTATGCAAAACCGTTCTGCCTGGAGGGCCTGCGTAGCTGCCAATTACATAATCTGTCCCCTGAGAGAGAGAGAGAGAGGGAGAGACTGTGAGAGGGAGCGAGAGAGGGAAGGAAAGAGTGAGAGAGGGAGCGAGAGAGAGAGGTTGGGAGAGAGGGAGTGAGAGACAGAGGGAGGGAGAGAGGGAGAGAGAGGTAGGGAGACAGGGAGCGAGAGAGAGAGGGTGGGAGAGAGGGTGAGACTGCTGCTGCTGCGTGTTGCCTTGCCAGTCACATCTCCTTCGGCCCCCCCACACAGTGAGGGGGGAGGGTTTAAATTACTCCTCTGAAACAGGGAAGCTTTGCATTAGAACCGAATGCACTCGGCTAAGAGGCCCCAGCTCTACCGGCCCAACGTGTAGGTCAGCTGTGTAGTTTGTGTGCGTAGAAATCTCGTTTGAGCATCTATCCGCAAATTTAAACAATTTCTTACTGTGTTCATTGCGTAACAGACATGGCAAAGGCAGAGCTTCCTGGTGAATCCTGCCAGCTCTCTCACATAAGAGGAAATGAGACAAGCCAGAAGAGGCTGAGTGAGAGACTTAGTGAGAGACTTAGTGAGAGACTGAGTGAGAGACTGAGTGAGAGACTGAGTGAGAGACTGAGTGAGAGACTGAGTGAGAGACTGAGTGAGAGACTGAGTGAGAGGCTGAGTGAGAGAGAGGCTGAGCGAGAGAGAGGCTGAGCGAGAGAGGCTGAGCGAGAGAGGCTGAGCGAGAGAGGCTGAGCGAGAGAGAGGCTGAGCGAGAGAGAGGCTGAGCGAGAGAGAGGCTGAGCGCGAGAGAGGCTGAGCGAGAGAGACTGAGCGAGAGAGAGGCTGAGTGAGAGGCTGAGCGAGAGAGAGGCTGAGTGAGAGGCTGAGCGAGAGAGACTGAGCGAGAGAGGCTGAGCGAGAGGCTGAGCGAGAGAGGCTGAGTGAGAGAGACTGAGCGAGAGAGAGGCTGAGTGAGAGGCTGAGCGAGAGAGAGGCTGAGCGAGAGAGAGGCTGAGCGCGAGAGAGGCTGAGCGAGAGAGACTGAGCGAGAGAGAGGCTGAGTGAGAGGCTGAGCGAGAGAGAGGCTGAGTGAGAGGCTGAGCGAGAGAGACTGAGCGAGAGAGGCTGAGCGAGAGGCTGAGCGAGAGAGGCTGAGTGAGAGAGACTGAGCGAGAGAGACTGAGCGAGAGAGAGGCTGAGCGAGAGAGAGGCTGAGTGAGAGAGAGGCTGAGTGAGAGAGAGGCTGAGCGAGAGAGAGGCTGAGCGAGAGCCTGAGCGAGAGAGGCTGAGCGAGAGACGCTGAGCGAGAGAGACTGAGCGAGAGAGGCTGAGCGAGAGGCTGAGCGAGAGAGGCTGAGCGAGAGAGAGGCTGAGCGAGAGAGGCTGAGCGAGAGAGAGGCTGAGCGAGAGAGGCTGAGCGAGAGAGGCTGAGCGAGAGAGACTGAGCGAGAGAGGCTGAGTGAGAGAGAGCCTGAGTGAGGGAGACTGGGGGTGTAGGAGACAGCACTACTGCAGGTCCAGGGCTGTTTAATTAGGTCACAGGTATGAATGGCGTTTAAATGAAAGCTGTGTCGTTCCAACTGCCCTGGTGTGTCGTGCCAGTGGGGGCTGTTGGGTGGGGGGGAGATGGAAAAAGACAGAGGGAGAGAGAGTGAGAGCCCACATGTTCTTTTGTCGTGCAAAGAAAGCTTTTTTACATTTTTTATTTGAGAGAACATCTGTGCTTTCCAGCTCAACAAATGGAAACTATCACTGTCATTTGAATGTGTTGCTCACAGCACGCTGTGCTTCTTTGATGACGCATCCCTGACAAAAACCAAATTTCTCTGTGTCCATTTGTCAATCTGATGACAGTGATTCCTGTCCTCCATCAGGGCTAATTCTTTAATAAAATGAAGTGTCACTGCCCAGTGAGTAAGGTCACCTTAACTGGAGTTCATCTGGTATACCCTACCCTCTCTCAGGAATTCTGGTATGCCCTTCCCTCTTTGAGGAATTGTGATGTCTCCTTCAGTTTCTGAGGAATTCTGGTAACCCCTTCCCTCTCTCAGGAATTCTGGTATCCCCTTCCCTCTGAGGAGTACTGGTAGCCTCGTCTCTCTTGAGTAATTCTGTGGAGAATCACACAGCCTCTGGCAGTGTTGGTGAGAACCCGTCTCACGTTTGAGACGCAGCAGGGAGCGTCGAGAAAGCGAAAGGAACTCGGCTTTCCCTGCATGGGTTTACTCGGAGCCTCTCGTGCAGTGCTGTACCTTCCAGCCAAACAGAAAATGTGTGGAGCTGCAGATGCTTAGAGCCTGCTTCAGCTGTGTGGAGCTGCAGATGCTTAGAGCCTGCTTCAGCTGTGTGGAGCTGCAGATGCTTAGAGCCTGCTTCAGCTGTGTGGAGCTGCAGATGCTGAGAGCCTGCTTCAGCTGTGTGGAGCTGCAGATGCTTAGAGCCTGCTTCAGCTGTGTGGAGCTGCAGATGCTTAGAGCCTGCTTCAGCTGTGTGGAGCTGCAGATGCTTAGAGCTTGCTTCAGCTGGTGTGGAGCTGCAGATGCTTAGAGCCTGCTTCAGCTGGTGTGCCGTGTTCGTTCGGCGCATGTTAAAAATGCATGTGATTCGGCTCTGCGTGTTTCAGTAAAGCCCTGCGCTTTGGAATGAATTCTGTGGGGAGGCTGTGTAGGGGCTAGTCGGGTGCCTTTGCTGTATTTTCTGTGACAATGGTATCTTCAAAAATACAGACAGGAAAGTAGAACAGAGACACGCACACACTCACACACACAAAAGCACACGCACACACACACACACGCACGTGTTTGTGAGTAGTTTCCGTTTTACATTCTCAAGCAGAATTTATCCAGGTCAGTAACTTGATATGATTAACTGATTTTAGCAGCACCCAGGGGGAAATTCGCTTTTTTCCGCTTTAACTACCATGATTCAGCTTTTGTGAGTGCTGTCCTACTTGGCAACTTTGTACAGATAACTGTCTTATGGCCCTCAAAGTTCCCAAGTATATACACTACATGGCCAAAAGTGTGTGGACACCTGACATCCAACATCTCATCCAACATTATGGGCATTGATATGGAGGTAGTCCACCCTTTGCTGCTATAAAAACCTCCTCTCTTCTGGAAAGGCTTTATACTAGGCATTGGAGCATTGCTGAAGGCATTTGCATCCATTCAGCCAGAAGAGAAATAGTGTGGTTGGGCAATGATTGGGTGATTAGACCTGGCTCACAGTTGGCTTTCCAATTGATCGCAAAGGTATTGGATGGGATTCAGGTCAGAGCTCTGTGTAGGCCAGTCAAATTCTTCCACACTGTTTTCGACAAAACCATTTCTATATGGGCCTTGCTGTCTGCCCAGGGCCATTGTCATGCTGAAACAGGAAATGGCCTTCATCAAACTGTTGGGGAATCACTAGGATGTGATTGCATGCTGTAGCTTTTATAGAAATATACTGCAGATCTGCATTTACAGAAATATACTGCACATCTGCTTTTACAGAAATATACTGCAGATCTGCTTTGCAGAAATATACTGCAGATCTGCTTCACAGAAATATACTGCTGTGCTGCTTTCACAGAAGTATACTGCAGATCTGCTTTTACAGAAATGTACTGCAGATCTGCTTCACAGAAATATACTGCAGATCTGCTTTTACAGAAATGTACTGCAGATATGCTTTTACAGAAATATACTGCAGATCTGCTTTTACAGAAATGTACTGTAGATCTGCTTTACAGAAATATACGACGGATCTGCTTTTACAGAAATATACTGCAGATCTGCTTTACAGAAATATACTGCAGATCTGCTTTACAGTAATATACTGCAGATCTGCTTTTACAGAAATATACTGCAGATCTGCTTTACAGAAATATACTGCAGATCTGCTTTACAGTAATATACTGCAGATCTGCTTTACAGAAATATACTGCGGATCTGCTTTTACAGAAATATACTACGGATCTGCTTTTACAGAAATATACTGCAGATCTGCTTTACAGAAATATACTATGGATCTGCTTTTACAGAAATATACTGAAGATCTGCTTTTACAGAAATATACTGAAGATCTGCTTTTACAGAAATATACTGCAGATCTGCTTTTACAGAAATGTACTGCAGATCTGCTTTACAGAAATATACTGCGGATCTGCTTTTACAGAAATATATGTTCGGATAAGCTTTTACAGAAATATACTGCAGAACTGGTGCTTTTCTGCAAAGCTGGCAGCAATGATAAACCGTCTGTCACATTTCACATCATAAAAAGCTGGCTAAATGCATTGTTGCCTCACTTGCGTACCTGACACCTGCATTTAATCTGTGGTGTTACAACTTTTGCTGAAGGGTACAATGGCAGTGTGACTCCTGGGAATTAGTGCTGCAACCTCTCTGCTACAGGACCAGGTTTCTGTCTCTTTCACTGTGGCCCTGCCGTGTTGGGCTGTATCCTTCACAGACAAGCAGTGCAGAGAAACAGAAGAAAAGGGTGGTGCACCAAAGTGTGTCAGAAAGATATCTGAATTTGTCTTGGCTTGTGTCCTTGTAGTGACTCAGCCTAGTGCAGAGATGAAGAATCCAGGGGTCAGAAAGTATAAAGTCCATGCCATGTGTTTCTTCCACCCATGACCACAGCCAGCTGATTCCATGGATCGGTTCTACCTCCTGGTTGAAGAATTGTGCTAATTAGCAAATCCTGGTGATTGGAACAAAAAACTGGGGAGGACTTTTACTTTCTGAACCTGGATTTTCCGCCTCTGGCCTAATGTTAATCAAACTTAGCACTTAATGGATGTACCGACTCCTCTGATACATTGCTGCCTGAATGTCATTGGTCTTCCCTTATCTCCTTCAGCATTCTTCATAGCCCTTGGGGCACAGTAACCATTCGGTCTTGGACTGTTAGCCTTTGTGTCACACTCTGAGGTGGAAAATCTTCAGTCAGGAGGTAGAACCAATTGGTGAAATCAGGACTTCTGGTGAACTTCTACTTTCTGACCCCTGGACCTTCCGCCTCTGGTAGTGCGTGAGCTGGGCACATGGCCGGCTGCTCTGGTTGTGCGGGTGCGTCTGTCAGACCCTCTCGGCGTTGGAGAGCTCATCTCCAGCATTTCCATGACCTCAGTCATGGGTCACGTGGGACGGGCGGGTTCGCACGGACAGCACCCCTGTGCCTGACGGACGCAGCGTTGCATTGTGGGTTTTATAGTCTCAGGTCGGGACTGTGGGGAAATTGTGCTGTGAAATACCTCGCCTGCGGTTTGGTTTCGAACTGCTGCCGGTGTTCAGCTGGTTCGACTTCATTGTTCCTCCTCGTTAAAATCCTACAGCGCGTTCGGGTCTCTGCGGTGAGGGCAGGCTCAGTTGCCAAAGTAACCAAAGGAAGCTGGGTTTCCCACGCACTGACTCCTCCTCTTCCTCATGCCTCTGAAACTGCTTCTTTAGACTCCCGAGATGCCCAGCTTCAGTAAAAACAATTGTAAAGTAAAAAAGTAAAACATTAGTTTAAAATACCACAGAGCAACAAACAGAGTTAGGCTATTTCATTCTCATTAAAATGGAACGACCCCATATCTCCTCATGCTCGCTTGGTGTTGCGTCTGCTGTACTGTTGAGTACTCCTGTTCTGGTTGGTAATGGGGTTATCCAGTGCCCTATTGGGTCTCTGGTTGGTAATGGGGTTATTCTGTGCCCTCTTGGGTCTCTGGTTGGTAATGGGGTTATCCTGTGCCCTATTGGGTCTCTGGTTGGTAATGGGGTTATCCTGTGCCCTATTGGGTCTCTGGTTGGTAATGGGGCTATCCTGTGCCCTATTGGGTCTCTGGTTGGTAATGGGGTTATCCTGTTCCCTATTGGGTCTCTGGTTGGTAATGGGGCTATCCTGTGCCCTATTGGGTCTCTGGTTGGTAATGGGGCTATCCTGTGCCCTATTGGGTCTCTGGTTGGTAAGGGGGTTATCCTGTGCCCTATTGGGTCTCTGGTTGGTAATGGGGCTATCCTGTGCCCTATTGGATCTCTGGTTGGTAATGGGGCTGTCCTGTGCCCTATTGGGTCTTTGTCAGCATATTATAGTTGGTCACACCCCCTTAATGTGTTTTCTGTAGATGAAGCAAAGTGGAATGTTTTGGCTTCAGCTGTAGGAACCTTCAGTGTTGAGAATATGGAGCTGAATGTATGGTGAGCATATAGAATCTGAGTTCATAGCTCAGGAGGTAAGACCGATTGTCTGGCAGTCGGAGGGTTGCCGGTTCAAACCCCGCCCTGGGCGTGTCTAAGTGTCCTTGAGCAAGACACCTAACGCCTAACTGCTCTGGCGAATGAGAGGCATCAATTGTAAAGCGCTTTGGATAAAAGCGCTATATAAATGCAGTCCATTTACCATTTACCATGAGTGGCTTCACCCAGGGGGCGACCACCAGTCCCTCGGTCGCATCGCAGATATGTCAGGGGTCACACAGACCCCACCCTCCCAGCGGCGGGACCCGGGCTCGTCTGTCACCCGCTCTAAAACCCAGCCCGTCTGAGCGCGCTCAGATCATGTCCTTCGCCTGGCTGCTGGCCAGCGAGCTCGCAGGCCGGTCTCAGAGGCTGGTCCATGTCATGCTCGGCTACTTTTGTCGTGGCTCTTAGCAACCGATAGCATCGCGGTGTGCCAAGGGTACTTACCATTCTGCCGAGGCTCTGTTATTGAGCCGGGCTCAATGAAACCCCGGCCATGGTCTCAACGGCGCCTCTGCACTCCCTTAAACCCCGCCCCCTGTGGTGCATGCGGCGGTGCGTTTCTCGCGGCCCGTCCATCCGAGTCGTCCTCCGTAATCCTCCCATAATCCCCCGTTACTCCCAGGCCCCCAGGCCACTGCCACTTCCCTCAAATGGAACTCCAAACAAATCAGTTCAGTTCCAGTTCACCCCACCAGCTCCTAAGCCTGAAGTCTGCTCTTTCCAACCGTGCGAAAGCTGGCACTTCAGAATCAGATTAAACGCTTTTTAAACTGCTTGAGTTCTGAAACAGTCTGCCTGGAACAGTTAAAAATGGTTTTTAAAATTGGTTTGCCTTTATGCAATTAAAGTCAAAATTACATAAATATGTCAGGCTGGGAAAGTGTTCCATATGTCACAGCTACAGTTACACTTCTCCTGTATAAGCTGGGCTGATGGTGAAATATTAAATATTTATTTTGACACATGAAATTATTTGTATTCATGAGTGTTAGAGTTGCATGCAGATGGCTCTCTATAATAATGCCAGATAAAATGGAATACTTTAGATGGATCAGATTTAGTCTTCTCATTCATTTTGAGTCCATATGCTAGAAAACACTGCATTTGTGTAATCATGCATAATGTCGAACAGTCAATTAGTGAAGCCTTTGAACCCTTCAAGGGAAGTTAAAATGCCCATTAACACACACACACACACACATCCTGGCATCAAAGCACTTTCACATCCGTGCTTTTGCGTATGAAGTAATCCCAGACCATGTGAGTGCTGGAACCTTACATGTTTAACATGTGACTCAATATGGCCGTCAGGGCTCAGTCACATAACTATTTGACAGTATTTAACCCTTTAAAGACCAGTACTTTGAAGCTTTTTAACCGATATCCAGAACAAAATTCTTCATTCTTATGTCTGCATATTTTTGCTTAGTTGACGTGTTTTGTTGAATATTTTCAGGGTTTTGCAGGAGAATTAATGGAGTTTTGGATATGTGGTTGACTCCATCCATCTTCAGGGAGACTGAGATGCACACTATCACCCCACATCAAATATTAGGGGCTTGTATCTCCCTGCAACATCTTCTGTCCTCTACTCTGAGCAACAAAACCAGTCATTGTCCATGAATTATCTTCTTGCGTTTCATTCGCAGCGTAATGAAATACAGGAATAATTTCAAGCTTTACCAGCCTGTAAAAATGTAAATAATTAAAAATGTGTATTTGGCCCAGGTATGCTGTTCCCACTCTGTTGTACCCGCCTTGCCCTCCCACCATCCCTGTGCTGTAGAGAGGGTGCACCAGAGCCTCTAGGGCTGCTGCTGGAGGTGAGCAGCGCTACCTAGCACCACCACCATAGGCTACTGTGTTAATCACATGGACTGCAGCCATATGGAGATAACCAAGACCAGGTTAAAACCTAGGCTGTGTCCGAATAGTCTTTTTTGCTTAGGAAGGTTCCTAACTGAGTGAAATGACCCGGAAGTATCTAGGCTAAGTGGCAGCCATGATAAGAGCTGTTCGAATTCTCTAAATGCTAAGGAAAGGTGCTTCAGTGCTTCCTTTCTTATCTCCTTCAGCATAGGGGACACTGGACCATCCTTTACGAAAAGAAAGGGGATAATGCCATCCCACAATTGCTTGCAGTAGCAACATTTAAAGCGACGCACCATTCGGCTGTTCACGAAAACAAACAGTCAACATGACTGAGTTGTGTGGTGTTCTTAAGCGATTATATGCATAGGCTTATAATCAGATCATAATCAGCATATTGACCATAACACAGTAATCTGTCTTTCAAGAAAAAGGGATATGAGACGTTTCTAGTCAAATGATGTTTTTAATTCAACATGTTTGAAACTTGATATGTACAGTAGTAGATTTGTAGGCCTAACATGTTATGCCTATCTTGCATACATTTAACAATTATTTTCATACAATCATACTAATTGGGATTCATGTCGATAAATATGAGTGGACAGAAGGGTGAGTGTGAGCAACCATTCTCAATGTGACAATCATTTCATTTCACTTTTGTGACTGGTAGCCTATATTCCTTTTTAATTTCAATTCCAACCTTGGGAATGAAGTAATATTTTTCACTGGGTTGTCCACGTTTATATAGCCTGCCCTGCATGAAACAACACGATAAGAACGCACGGGGCGAAGTATCTAAGATGTGCTTTTAGTAGTCCATCTTCGGAACATTGTAGTTTCACCACGGCAGACCCACATCAATAACATCCGCTGTCACACTTATGTAGCCTAGTGTAAGTGCGGTCGGATTCTCTTAGCACCGCGGTTGTCTTTTCCTAAGTCCTTATTAATTCTCCTTCACATCTTTCCTTGACCTCATAACGTTTTCCATCGAGGTCAAGGAAAAATGGTTAGGAAAAGACAGGACGTAATTTGTTTGACTATTCGGACGCAGCCCTAGTATATGGCTGGACCTAACACACGTGATCCGGCCGACCAATGGTGTAACTTTATCACTCACTCAGTCACAGACATTCGCGTTTGTATGGCTGGCCCCGCTGTTGCGGTCCAGCCAAAAACAAACACTGGCATCTTCATCCTGGGCTCCAGCGATGGAGACCTTTGTGAGAAACCAGGGAGTTTGTGAGGATGCAGCGAGTTTGTGAGGACCCAGGGGTTTTGTGAGGGCCCTGGGAGTTTGTAAGGGCCCAGGAGGTTTGTGAGGACCCAGGGAGTTTGTAAGGGCCCAGGAGGTTTGTGAGGACCCAGGGAGTTTGTGAGGGCCCCAAGAGTTTTTGAGGGCCCAGGGGGTTTGTGAGGGCCCAGGGGGTTTGTGAGGACCCAGTGGGTTTGTGAGGGTGCAGGGGGCTTGTGAGGACCCAGGGAATTTGTGAGGGCCCAGGGGGTTTGTGAGGGCCCAGGGGGTTTGTGAGTTCCCCGAGAGTTTGTGAGGGCCCAGGGGGTTTGTGAGGGTGCAGGGGGTTTGTGAGGTCCCCGAGAGTTTGTGAGGGCCCAGGGGGTTTGTGAGGGTGCAGGGGGTTTTTGAGGACCCAGGGAGTTTGTGAGGGCCCAGGGGGTTTGTGAGGAACCATGGAGTTTGTGAGGGCCCATGGATTTGTGAGGACCCAGAGAGTTTGTGAGGGCCCATGGAGTTTGTGAGGACCCAGAGAGTTTGTGAGGGCCGAGGGGGTTTGTGAGGACCCATGGAGTTTGTGAGGGCCCATGGATTTGTGAGGACCCAGAGAGTTTGTGAGGCCCCCGAGAGTTTTTGAGGTCCCAGGGGGTTTGTGAGGGCCCAGGGGGTTTGTGAGGACCCATGGAGTTTGTGAGGGCCCATGGAGTTTGTGAGGGCCCATGGAGTTTGTGAGGACCCATGGAGTTTGTGAGGACCCAGAGAGTTTGTGAGGACCCAGGGAGTTTGTGAGGACCCAGGGAGTTTATGAGGACCCATACATTATGTGCGTAGTTTAAGGGGGATTTCAAAGTCCTGATTTAATTTGTTTTGTTCCTAAAGAGCACAGCTCCAGTTTAAGTTTCTCAATGACTTCTACACTTATTTTCCCCAATAAGAGCCAGGGCTAAATCCCAACAAGGAGCCTTTGTAACACTCACTGATTCCCGGTTGCAGTTTTCTTGCTGTGCAACCTCTGACCTTAAATTATTGTGATAAATTCAGCTAAAAGGTATGTGGTCATTTTTTATACTGAGTTACTTAAGCTGTATGAAGGTAGTACTGTGTTCAGGGTTTATTGACTGGATTAGAAAAAAGTACTGTACCTGTGTAGTCAAGTGTGTGCGCATGTATGTGTACCAAGTGACCAAAACGGGGCTGCATTTTTGAAGCTCACTTCCTTGCATGGTTGAGAGATGTTGCTCACTAACGCCAGTGCGGTTGGCTCCAGTGTAGGTGGTTCAGCCACCCGTTTCAGTGTGAGTCAATGATGGCTACAACATGCAGATGCAGCCAGATTCTTTAGACTCAGCAGATACTCAGCTCTGTATTATTTTCACTGGAAGTCCAATATCCCTACTGCTCAAATAGGCACTTGGTGCATCTCCTGAAACACGATTAAGGCACGTAGCCTTGGACAGTACTGCGAGAATGGACATTCTTTACCATGACGTGTCACCAGAAAACCCTGTTACCAACCAGAACCTGGTGTAGTTCAGGTGTAAGGTCACAACCAGAGAGACCAAAAGGAAGGCAGGAGCTAAGTATCTGGTGAATCTAAAGAATCTGTGATCTGTACTTACTCGTTGTCAGTGCAGAACAACCCTCATGTCACAGTTACGCATGGTGTGATGTTAATTTCTTTCTTCGTTTGCCCAATTATGAAGGATCCTGTCTACAGGACTTCATTATCTCATCTGGTTTAGGCACCCATTGGCTTGTTTGCATTACCCTGGCAGATCAGAGAAGCTATTTCATTACTGTACGGCTTTGTAAAAACGCTGACAAACACACGTCTGTTCTCGGAGGCCATTTTGTTGGCCCGGTGAGAGGCAGTGCAGAAAGGGCGGGACTGGAACCATCCACGGCCACAAAGTGGCCTGATTTAGCTCTCACACTGTCTGCCCTGATTTAGCTCTCACACTGCCCTGATTTAGCTCTCACACTGCCCTGATTCAGCTCTCACACTGCCCTGATTCAGCTCTCACACTGTCTGCCCTGATTCAGCTCTCACACTGTCTGCCCTGATTTAGCTCTCACACTGCCTGCCCTGATTTAGCTCTCACACTGTCTGCCCTGATTTAGCTCTCACACTGCCTGCCCTGATTTAGCTCTCACACTGTCTGCCCTGATTTAGCTCTCACACTGCCCTGATTTAGCTCTCACACTGCCTGCCCTGATTTAGCTCTCACACTGTCTGCCCTGATTCAGCTCTCACACTGTCTGCCCTGATTCAGCTCTCACACTGTCTGCCCTGATTTAGCTCTCACACTGCCCTGATTTAGCTCTCACACTGCCCTGATTTAGCTCTCACACCGTCTGCCCTGATTTAGCTCTCACACTGCCTGCCCTGATTTAGCTCTCACACTGCCCTGATTTAGCTCTCACACTGCCCTGATTTAGCTCTCACACCGTCTGCCCTGATTTAGCTCTCACACTGCCCTGATTTAGCTCTCACACTGCCTGCCCTGATTTAGCTCTCACACTGTCTGCCCTGATTCAGCTCTCACACTGCCCTGATTTAGCTCTCACACTGCCTGCCCTGATTTAGCTCTCACACTGTCTGCCCTGATTCAGCTCTCACACTGTCTGCCCTGATTCAGCTCTCACACTGTCTGCCCTGATTTAGCTCTCACACTGCCCTGATTTAGCTCTCACACTGCCCTGATTTAGCTCTCACACTGTCTGCCCTGATTTAGCTCTCACACTGCCCTGATTTAGCTCTCACACTGCCCTGATTTAGCTCTCACACTGCCTGCCCTGATTTAGCTCTCACACTGCCCTGATTCAGCTCTCACACTGCCCTGATTTAGCTCTCACACTGTCTGCCCTGATTTAGCTCTCACACTGTCTGCCCTGATTTAGCTCTCACACTGCCTGCCCTGATTTAGCTCTCACACTGTCTGCCCTGATTTAGCTCTCACACTGTCTGCCCTGATTTAGCTCTCACACTGCCCTGATTCAGCTCTCACACTGTCTGCCTTGATTTAGCTCTCACACTGCCCTGATTCAGCTCTCACACTGTCTGCCCTGATTTAGCTCTCACACTGTCTGCCATGATTTAGCTCTCACACTGTCTGCCCTGATTTAGCTCTCACACTGTCTGCCCTGATTTAGCTCTCGCACTGTCTGCCCTGATTTAGCTCTCACACTGCCCTGATTTAGCTCTCACACTGTCTGCCCTGATTTAGCTCTCACACTGCCCTGATTTAGCTCTCACACTGCCCTGATTTAGCTCTCACACTGCCTGCCCTGATTTAGCTCTCACACTGCCTGCCCTGATTTAGCTCTCACACTGCCTGCCCTGATTTAGCTCTCACACTGCCTGCCCTGATTTAGCTCTCACACTGCCTGCCCTGATTTAGCTCTCACACTGCCTGCCCTGATTTAGCTCTCACACTGCCCTGATTTAGCTCTCACACTGTCTGCCCTGATTTAGCTCTCACACTGTCTGCCCTGATTTAGCTCTCGCACTGTCTGCCCTGATTTAGCTCTCACACTGTCTGCCCTGATTTAGCTCTCTCACTGTTTGCCCTGATTTAGCTCTCACACTGTCTGCCCTGATTTAGCTCTCACACTGCCCTGATTTAGCTCTCGCACTGTCTGCCCTGATTTAGCTCTCACACTGCCCTGATTTAGCTCTCACACTGCCCTGATTTAGCTCTCACACTGCCCTGATTTAGCTCTCACACCGTCTGCCCTGATTTAGCTCTTACACTGTCTGCCCTGATTTAGCTCTCACACTGTCTGCCCTGATTTAGCTCTCACACTGCCCTGATTTAGCTCTCACACTGCCCTGATTTAGCTCTCACACTGCCCTGATTTAGCTCTCACACTGCCCTGATTTAGCTCTCACACTGTCTGCCCTGATTTAGCTCTCACATCACTATTTTTAAAGCATTCTTTTGAATAAATAGTACCTCTGTCATCCAGATGACAATCTTAAGACTCCAACTTCATCATGTTCTGTATCGGACGCAATGGTGTGTGAAGCCCCCCTCCCTCCCCCAGCCCCGCCTGCATCGTTGGATGTCAAACACGCGCATGGACAGGGCCATCACAGACCTTCAGTGCCATACTGCAGAAGCCTGTGCAAGATCCAGAAGGATCCACGGAGCAAAACTAGACGTGTGCAGGGAATTTACACTGTCAGGCTCAATCTGTTATGCTGACATTTTATTTAATGAATTATTAAGGACTGTATTATTTGCCTGTGCACTCAGCTGAGAAGTTCTATAATTAACGCGTGATGGTGTTAAAGAGGGGTGCAGCAACCTTATTCCCCTCTTCTCTGTGGCTCCTCCCTAACCCTAACCCTTATTCCCCCTCTTCTCGGTGGCTCCTCCCTAACCCTTATTCCCCCTCTTCTCTGTGGCTCCTCCCTAACCCTAACCCTTATTCCCCCTCTTCTCTGTGGCTCCTCCCTAACCCTTATTCCCCCTCTTCTCTGTGGCTCCTCCCTAACCCTTATTCCCCCTCTTCTCTGTGGCTCCTCCCTAACCCTAACCCTTATTCCCCCTCTTCTCTGTGGCTCCTCCCTAACCCTAACCCTTATCCCCCTCTTCTCGGTGGCTCCTCCCTAACCCTAACCCTTATTCCCCCTCTTCTCTGTGGCTCCTCCCTAACCCTAACCCTTATTCCCCTCTTCTCGGTGGCTCCTCCCTAACCCTAACCCTTATTCCCCTCTTCTCGGTGGCTCCTCCCTAACCCTTATTCCCCCTCTTCTCTGTGGCTCCTCCCTAACCCTAACCCTTATTCCCCCTCTTCTCTGTGGCTCCTCCCTAACCCTAACCCTTATTCCCCTCTTCTCGGTGGCTCCTCCCTAACCCTTATTCCCCCTCTTCTCGGTGGCTCCTCCCTAACCCTAACCCTTATTCCCCCTCTTCTCTGTGGCTCCTCCCTAACCCTAACCCTTATTCCCCCTCTTCTCTGTGGCTCCTCCCTAACCCTTATTCCCCCTCTTCTCTGTGGCTCCTCCCTAACCCTTATTCCCCCTCTTCTCTGTGGCTCCTCCCTAACCCTTATTCCCCTCTTCTCTGTGGCTCCTCCCTAACCCTTATTCCCCTCTTCTCTGTGGCTCCTCCCTAACCCTAACCCTTATTCCCCCTCTTCTCTGTGCCTCCTCCCTAACCCTTATTCCCCCTCTTCCCTGTGGCTCCTCCCTAACCCTTATCCCCCTCTTCTCTGTGGCTCCTCCCTAACCCTTATTCCCCCTCTTCTCTGTGGCTCCTCCCTAACCCTAACCCTTATTCCCCCTCTTCTCTGTGGCTCCTCCCTAACCCTTATTCCCCCTCTTCTCTGTGGCTCCTCCCTAACCCTTATTCCCCTCTTCTCTGTGGCTCCTCCCTAACCCTTATTCCCCTCTTCTCTGTGGCTCCTCCCTAACCCTTATTCCCCCTCTTCTCTGTGGCTCCTCCCTAACCCTCATTCCCCCTCTTCTCTGTGGCTCCTCCCTAACCCTTATTCCCCTCTTCTCTGTGGCTCCTCCCTAACCCTTATTCCCCCTCTTCTCTGTGGCTGCTCCCTAACCCTTATTCCCCCTCTTCTCTGTGGCTCCTCCCTAACCCTAACCCTTATTCCCCTCTTCTCTGTGGCTCCTCCCTAACCCTTATTCCCCTCTTCTCTGTGGCTCCTCCCTAACCCTAACCCTTATTCCCCCTCTTCTCTGTGGCTCCTCCCTAACCCTTATTCCCCCTCTTCTCTGTGGGTCCTCCCTAACCCTAACCCTTATCCCCCTCTTCTCTGTGGCTCCTCCCTAACCCTAACCCTTATTCCCCCTCTTCTCTGTGGCTCCTCCCTAACCCTCGTTCCCCCTCTTCTCTGTGGCTCCTCCCTAACCCTTATTCCCCCTCTTCTCTGTGGCTCCTCCCTAACCCTAACCCTTATTCCCATCTTCTCTGTGGCTCCTCCCTAACCCTAACCCTTATTCCCCCTCTTCTCTGTGGCTCCTCCCTAACCCTAACCCTTATTCCCCCTCTTCTCTGTGGCTCCTCCCTAACCCTTATTCCCCCTCTTCTCTGTGGCTCCTCCCTAACCCTTATTCCCCTCTTCTCTGGGGCTCCTCCCTAACCCTTATTCCCCCTCTTCTCTGTGGCTCCTCCTTAACCCTTATTCCCCCTCTTCTCTGTGGCTCCTCCCTAACCCTAACCCTTATTCCCCCTCTTCTCTGTGGCTCCTCCCTAACCCTTATTCCCCCTCTTCTCTGTGGCTCCTCCCTAACCCTTATTCCCCTCTTCTCTGTGGCTCCTCCCTAACCCTTATTCCCCTCTTCTCTGTGGCTCCTCCCTAACCCTTATTCCCCCTCTTCTCTGTGGCTCCTCCCTAACCCTTATTCCCCCTCTTCTCTGTGGCTCCTCCCTAACCCTTATTCCCCTCTTCTCTGTGGCTCCTCCCTAACCCTAACCCTTATTCCCCCTCTTCTCTGTGGCTCCTCCCTAACTCTTATTCCCCCTCTTCTCTGTGGCTCCTCCCTAACCCTTATTCCCCCTCTTCTCTGTGGGTCCCCCTGGAGCCCCCCTCTTCAGTCACACTCATTATTTAGTCTGCAGACTCAGCTGTCCTGTCCATCATGGCTGGTCAGTAGAGTGATGGAAGCCCTTTCTTTGTGTAACTCCATCTTTCCTTCGGGGGGGCGGGGGGGGTGCGCATGCCTTTAGCCCTCCCCGCCTCAGTCAGAACACGACCGTGCTTCGTGGCGACGAGCTATGTTTAACTTCGCTGCAAATAGCCGGAGGATGCAGTGCTGGCGGGTCTACTCTGAAAGATCACCCCCTCCGCTTTTGACCGGGAACCGCTAAAAATACAAACCTGTTAACTGCTTCCTGTTAGCGATCGCTAAACGACGGGTGGCGTGTGAGGGGTGTTGGATTTTGGAGCAGGAGAGGATGGGGGCTCCAGAGAGGTCTTCTTGTTACTTTTTCTCTGAGGACAGTTCCACCAATCAGAACGCTCTCTCCTCAGGCGTTCCTGAGCCCCTCAGAAGCGGTGTCCTGATTAAAGTCCGGATGCGCCCCGCGGTCAGGGGAAATTTAATAAAAGGAAGCCGCGCGTCGGAAGGAGGCTCTGAGGAGGAATGAGGACGGGACGGGCGCGTGCCGTCGCCGCGGGTAACTGCCGGCGCGAGGCTGGAGACGCGTCCCGTCCCTCGCTTGTCCACTGTCATATTTACACCTTCACCGCTCACTGCGATTCGTCTCCGCCAGCGTGCTCGTTCACGTGGTCATGGCAACCCGCGTTGGAGCAGGGTATGGGGGGGGTTGGGGGGGTGGGGGGGCTTTGCCTGCTGCCTGCTCCTGGCACAGGGATATTAAAGCCCTTTTGTGTGTTCAGTTCATTTCCCATAATCCCCTGCTCTCTGACGGATGCCAGCAGTCCCATATGCATCAATGAGCCACACAGTCTGGGGGGAAGGGGGTTGTGCTGTAAGAACAGTGACATTTATTTGGGGTGTACAGTGGTCGTGGCCCTTGGAGCTGGGACTAGCCGTACCCTCCTATGATGTCACTGAGGGGCGTGTTGTTGTGGAAGTGGCCTCTCTGGGCCCTCTGGTCACGCGGGGGGCTATTTGTGGTGCTGCATGGATTAGCAGTGTGCTCATCTGATAGTATGTCCCATGGCTTTCTCCATCTGTCAGTGACGCTGTGCCCTGTTTACTCCTGGTTAACTGAAATGTTACACTAGTGTCTTTCAAAAACAGGGGGGAATAGGCAGTAGAAATCAGGGTAAAATATCCTGTAAGCTCTCTTTGCTCTGGCGGTGGGACGTTCCGTTCCTGTAAGCTTTCTCAGCAGTCCCTGCTGATTGGCTGGGTGAGGTTTCTGCAGCCCCCTGATTGGCTGGGTGAGATTCATGCTGTCCCCTGATTGGCTGGGTGAAGTTTCTGCAGCCTCCTGATTGGCTGGGTGAGGTTCATGCTGTCCCCTGATTGGCTGGGTGAGGTTTCTGCAGCCCCCTGATTGACTGAGTGAGGTTTCTGCAGCCCCCTGATTGGCTGGGTGAGGTTTCTGCTGTCCCCTAATTGGCTGGGTGAGGTTTCTGCAGCCCCCTGATTGGCCGGGTGAAGTTTCTGCAGCCCCCTGATTGGCTGCGTGAGGTTTCTGCCATATTGGTTTCACCAGCCATGCTCTACAGAGCAGGTGACGGAAGGAACGAAGAACACAAGGGTTCTGAGTTAACAGACACAGACAATTTACCAAGAGGTCCTGTAAGGCATCAGTAAACACGTCTTCCAGAAAAACAAGTGTTTCAGTCAATTTAGTTTCAGTTCAGTCAATTCAGAACGTGAACTGCAATTCCATTCCGTTCATAAATTTCAAAAAGGCCCGTGAGGTTCTCTGATGATTTTTCAGTCAAGTAACCAAGTTTCAGTCCATTTTCGGAATTTGCTATTCATTCATTCTGGGCATTTAGCAGACGCTCTTATCCATGGCAGCTTACACAGCTTTATAACACTGTACTTTGTAAATACGTAGTATCCATTTGTATAGCTGGCTATACAGTATACTGGAGCAATTCAGGTTAAGTGCCTTGCTCAAGGGTATAACGACAGTATCTTGCCTGAGAATCAAACCTTTAGGTTTCAAGCTCAGCTCCTCACCCATTAAACTACGCTTCTGCCCTTTTTTTGATTTAACTGGTTAAATTGACCCCAATTCTCGAACAGAACAATGTAAATACAATCAGGCAGTGGTTACTGCCAAAGGCCGCCCAGAATACCTTATGGGAGGTGCACGGGACACGCAGTGGGAATGAGGTCAAATTATGGACTAATGTAATGTGCGCCCTCAACAATTACAGGTGAAAGGGAATTTGCCATTACTCAAAAGACTAATGGGACGGTGCACTGCTGCCAGATGTGATTGCTACTGTGCCGTAAAAAGGACACCGTTTCCATGGCACGTATTCTCGAACGTGGGAAGATTTGGATAGGCCTTCGGGCACGTGCGGTAGGCCTGCTCAGGGTTTTGGGAATGTGAGTTCCTTTTAAAAACGTCTTCGATGGGAGGCCCTGGGAGCAGCGGCGGCCTCTCGCTCCGTTCGCGGGCGGGGGGGGGGGGGGGTGGGCTAAATCGGGCGGCCGCCGGCTGTACACACAGAGAATGTGGCCCGGGGTTCACTTCCTGCGCGCAGATGCTCAGCTGTCAGAGTCGGTCTCCCGCGGATACGGGGAGCTCACGAGGAGCCCGTCAGAGCGGCGGCCCGCCCGCTAACGGGCCGCGATGGCGGAACCGCTGGGAAACAGCCGGCGAATCGGCCACTCCGAAACGCGGGCGCAGACCCCGCCCCCACGCTTACACTGACCCGCAGCGTGACCGCAAACTAGCGCCCAAAAGCAGCGCGCTCGTCCCGGTTCAGCAGGGGGTAACAGGTTTCCCCCGAACGTACGAGTGACACGCCGCTTCCTCTCCCCGACACCTGATCCGCCCCCCTGGAGCGCTCGCGCTCGCGCGCAGACGTATCGGCTAGCGGCCGGTTAGCGGTTTTCGCTTTCATTCGCCCGCGATCGTGCTGTTAGCCTCCTAGCCTCTTCAGCGTGTAATAAAAAAATGCTGAAAGATTGCTGGAAAAAAATGCTGAAAGATTGAAAGCGAACCCGGGCGGGTGAATGGGTGAGGGCAGATCGTAACATGATCAGCGCGCGCGTCCTCAGGACTTCCTGTGTGTGTGTGACTCTGCATCGTGTTTACCCCCGGCTCGGATGACGGGCGCGGAGTCCAGTTTTACTGTTCCGGGCACGCGGCCCGACCTGCTCACCCGCTGGGCGCTGGACAGAGCGCCCTTTACGCGCGCAGAGCCGCGGTGCTGACACAGAGGGAGGGGCTTCTGACCCGAGCAGCTCCGAACACAGCGCCACGCGCCGGTCCAGCTACCTCCCAGCCAATCAGCAGAGCCGCTGCGCCGCGAGGGGGCTGCTCAGTCACGCGTCTGCGTCAGCGCGTTCGTTTATCATTTTACAGATGAGCAAAGCTGTGTAGCAGACAGATTTACATCCCTGTATATTGTCACTGTGAGGAGTACGCGTCATGTCTGTGAAGGCGGACATGTTCCTGTGGTGGTGGAGCAGGCAGGCAATGATGCGGCGGGTGTGGTGAAAGTCGGTGTGGCGTTTTCTCGTGGGAGAGAACAGACCTACCGTTCGGACGGAAGCTGCTGTCTCAGAAAATCCTGCTCGGCGCGGTTTTCTTTCTGGAAATTATTTTTCTGCGTCAACAAACAAGATGAGGGTTTTCCTCTTAAGTAGGCCGGTTTAGCACAGGCACTGTGGCGGCTTTCCGAGGCCGGGCCGTACTTAATTAATTAAGGTGCTGTAGCAGCGCTCACATCTGCTTCCGTGCCGCTAATTAAGGCTGGTGATGTAAGTCCAGTGCGGTATCGATGCTCCGCGTCACTGCTGGCCACTGCTGGCTCTCCAGCTGCGGGGAGTAATCAGGGTTTCCCCGCCTCTCTACGGTGCGACCTATTTGCCTTAATTGTTGCCACTTTCTCTCTCGGCGGTGGCCGTATGAATAGACGGCTCCACTTATTTTTTTCTGCGTCACGCGGCGCACACGCCGCACGCTTCGTACTCGGATCACGCTTCAGAACTGCTTCAGGGAGCGGCTGCAGGGATTGCCTCACCCGCCTGGTCGTGGAGCTTGTGCGCCCAGGTGTGTGTGTTCTCTGGAATCTCTGATTTGTTATCTCCCCGCTTGGTCTGGAAATAAGAGGATGTCTGAAAGCAGGCTTTCCCCTGTGGATCAGGCATACTGCCATCTAGTGGTTAACAGTGAGTTGTATTTTTATTTTTTTTGCCGGGAAATGAAAACCTCTAAAAAGCACTGATGTGATTTAACCACAGAGTGGCGACAAGCCCAGATGCTCAAAGAGAAGAGTAGAATTCCATTTTAAACCTTGGCAGAACTAGTTCATAGTATGTATGCCCTGTTGAAATTAATAGAACAAATTTTGTCTTTGTTATTAAAGTATTTCCGTCCATCCATTATCTATACCCACTTATCCTGGGCAGGGTTGCGGCGGGTGGTGGAGCCTATCCCAGCATGCACTGGGCGAGAGGCAGGAATACACCCTAGACAGGCCGCCAATTTATCGCGGGGCACACACACCATCACTCACACACTCATACCTATGGGCAATTTAGAGTCTCTAATTGGCCTACTTATATGTTTTTGGACTGTGGGAGGAAACCTGGAGGAAAAAGCCCTGGATTTTGAACAGTGAAATGGAAACACAACAGCCTTCCAGCAGTGAATGTTTCTTGTGGCAAGGCTGGGGGACGCTGGTGCACCTAGAGGCCCAGGACAGCGTTGTGTGTTACACAGTGGTACTGAGTTTTCATCTTCCCCCATATTAATGCAGTCCTTTCCTGAGTGGGCCTCCATCAAGGTGACAATGCTTCCATCCCCAATTGGTGTAGTTGCCCAGTGGTTTGGGTTTTATCATCCTGGCATTAACCTTCTCATGGCCTTCTTCGTCACCAGGGGGCTACTTCACAGAGCAGGGTTAGTAAGTTAGCTGGATAAGTGCACTGTGTGAAACCCAGAACTGCTCTTTTTACTTCAGTCCACGTTCCAGGTTTGGGAGCTGTTCCGCGTTTTACTCAGCGCAGTTATCCAGTTAACTCCGTGATCCCCCTTCGTGAAACAGGGCCCAGGTCAGAGCCTGATTTGGGAACGATGCCCGACCCCCTCTTTTCCTCTTCCATCCACCATGTGTGTGACTGACTGATAAAAGAGTTTAATGTGCCAGTCTCTATGCGATGGGCTGTACAGGCCGTCCTGGTAACCCCTGCTCTCCCAGCACCCCTATTAAGTGGCAACACTGCAGAAACCAAAAAATACGCCAGTCTCAACAAGTCTTATAATTAGAATTTAATTTTTATTTCCTCTACTTTTTTGCTAAATAGCACAAAAATGTTGCCAATGGGGTAAGAAAATTTCAATTCGAGCCAACAGTATCTTAAAACTAGCAAATATTTTCTACTTGGGGCGGGGGGTGGGGGATTTTAAGTCTCATTACGAAAGCAAAGACGACAACAGTTGAAATGCTGGAGACACTTTTTTTGCAGTGTACATTGGTACACGTATTTTGTTTTATACCTGTAGTGTAGATGTTTCCAGGATGTCAGAAAGTACAACTATTAAATTACATAGTTGTACATAAGAACGATGAAGGAGGAATGACCCCACATTCCTACCCTCAAAGAGCATTACCCATGCCAGTGGAAATCTGACAGATGCCTCAAGCGAGAAATGAAGCTCCATTCTGGCTCACTTTAATGGTGCCCTCGCCACTCAGACAGGAAATGGATGCTCCTTGTGGTTGCCTTAGTAATTGATTAAGTGAAACTTTCCTGTGTGTCTGTGAAGGCCAGAAGTGGAGATGTTATAGCCTACTTACATTCATACAGAAAGACAGACAGACAGAGGACCTAGACAGACACAGTTAAGTGTCCCCTTCTTCCACACTTTCCAGTGTCCCCTTCTTCCATCTTCCCTTTAATTGCCTTCTGCTCCCCTAGCTCAGCAGAAATGTGGTGTTCTGAGCATTCTGGCACAAAATGGCCGCCGTGTCCCACACAGCCAGTGCTTGTGAATGAGACATGTTCCTCCCCCTTCACAGTACAGTGTTTCAGATTGTACAAATAAACAGCTCCATATGAAACATATCCGTATCTTAGTGGATGAATACAGGCGATTTGGCTCCGCCCCTCCTGAGCAGTCTGTGATTTGGTGTACAGGCGGTTTGGCTCCGCCCCTCCTGGGCTGTCTCTTATGTGATTTGGCAGCACCTGGGAGTGCATGCTGATCTGACAGGCTGTCTGTCTTCATTAAAATGTGACGTTTACAGATTTTCCCGCCTCTCTATTCTCTGGCACAAATAGCGGGCTCACCCACCATCGTCTTCCCCCTCAGTGCAGGTCGTACTCCGCCTAAACCGGCCGTGTCCAGTCCTACCCGAAAAGGGCCAGTGTGGGTGCACCCTACCACACCTGATTCAAGCAAGTAGAATAATAAGTAGGACCAGGTGTCTTAGTGCTAAGTTAAAGCAAAAATCTGCACTCACACCAGTCCGTTTCAGATAAGTTTGGACACACCTGGCCTAAACAGTCACTCTTACTGCTCAGTCTGGCAGTTAGCCAGTTGGGAGCATCTGCGATGAAATGTATTGTTTCTGCTCTGAAGACAGATCATCTCGGACCTTTTTACAAAATGGCCTCTCCTTTTCCTCATTCCAGGCTGACGGTTTCTTCTGACGTAGAGGTCAACGGCGTTTGACCGTGGGGCCACAGTGAAACAGTCTCAGGGGGAAAAAAGTGACTCTAAGATTAGGCCTTTTTTCTCTATGTTGTTTTTTCCCTATATAATATTCTTGTTGCCAATCCAAAAACTGTTTTCATGCTTTTTTGCTATTCCTTTTGACATACTCTCTTCATAATATTTGCACATTTCCGATAATTTATTGAAATTATACTTCTGTCAATCATCTACTAAATGTTTATTAAAATGTTTCTAAAACAAGCATTAAATATTAAAGTAAAATGCATTAGTCTAGCCACGTGTGCTCCTGGGTAATCCGCCAACCATTCTATTATTGTGGATCATTTCTGCTTGGGGGCTGTGGAGTGGCATTTCCTTGGCCCCTAGTCAGCAGTCGAAACATCCTAGAGACTGAGGGTAAGAGCTGGTGTGTCAATTAAACCTTTGAAGAGTAGGTTTTTTGGAATGTTTTTTCAAAGTTTCCAAATCAGTGTTCTGGAACTCTGTTGCTTTCAGTTACCAGTAGTGATTGTTACATCAACATTGGAATGTTCTGTTAAGAACACTCTGATTGCATATTTGTGACCTCACACCTTACAGGGTTAAAGCGTGCTCCATCTTTCGACCATCTCTGCGCCACTGCTGCCATGGTTTCCTGGTGCTGTCTCTGAGCAGAGCGTAGCCCGTTCATGCGTGTGCGCTCCTCAGCTCACTCGACTGGCTCACCAGCCAATAAAGAATGTTTTATTTGCCTGTATCATGGTCTTGGGGTGACCTTTGTACCCTTTCTATCACTATTTCCCTCTTTTTTTGAGTTTGCCGACTGGGCGATTCGATCAGGAACGCTCGAGGGCAGTTGTTGGGGGAGGACATGCAGAACGCTCCTCAGAGCACTCAGAAAACAAGTCCAGCCACGCGAGCTCACCTCGGTTGTCACAGCCCACATGCCCCCTGGGTGCGGTGTGGCATCAGTATAACAAGATCTTATTGGGTCCGGTAACACATTAGCATAGCCAAGCACTTACTGGGTCTGGTAACACATTAGCATAGCCAAGCGCTTACTGGCTCTGGTAACACATTAGCATAGCCAAGCGCTTACTGGGTCTGGTAGTACATTAGCATAGCCAAGCGCTAACTTGGTCTGGTAATACATTAGCCTAGCCCAAGCCCTTACTGTGTCTGGTAATACACTAGCATTGCCAAGCGATTACTGGGTCTGGTAATACATTAGCCTAGCCCAAGCGCTTACTGGGTCTGGTACTACATTAGCATAGCCAGGCGCTAACTGGGTCTGGTAATACATTAGCCTAGCCCAAGCGCTTACTGGGTCTGGTAATACATTAGCCTAACCCAAGCGCTAACTGGGTCTGGTAGTACATTAGCATTGCCAGGTACCAGCTGGGTCTACCCGCTGCTCTTTTGGCTGTAATTGCTACCCACTTTTTCGCAGACATGGAGGGTGTGAAGTGTGCGTGGAGGAGGTACAGGCCATGTTGAGAGAGTCTTATTTAGTAGCTGATAGAGGAGAACACCGCAGAGCAGAGTCGTATGACTTCATTACCCACCTGCATGCATGGAATTTAAAATGACAATGAGCAGTTCTAACCTACAATGCATACGTATGGGCCGTACATACACACTCTCAAACATACACACATGCACACTCATACGTAAGTACCTATACATAAATTCATACATAATGCATAAATTTGAAAAGATTGCATCGTCATTTGTGTACTATCAACGTTTCATGATACTGTGAGAAATAAAAATTTATCCCAAACTAAAACTAATGTAATGATGAAATTATTTTTCCTGATTTCCTGGAAAGTTGCCCTTTTGCCAATCAAATAATTATTTTTTAAATTATGATGCTGGCGATATCCAGGTCGACCCATGTTGCTTCTACCCGTGTATGTGTGGTCTGTATTCCATGTACAAGAATAAAATGACCAGTTTTTTTTTTGTTTAGATTAAAAACCTTGCTGAATGGAAATAAATGTGAATGTAAATGCAACATGGTGTGCACTGCTGCCTCTGTTCATTCCTGCTCCAGCCCCCACTTTTGGACCGCTCACGGAAACGAGGTTTCACGCACTCCTACAGTGGGTGGAGCTTCAGTGAGCTGTCAATCCTTGATTTGTTGAACTAGTCAGAGGGTTTTGCGTTCCACACTAAAATGCAAGTTCACTGGTTCAAATCAGTTGCTAATAACATATTTTTTCTCTGCCCATTTTTTTATTCTGAAGCCTCAATCTCCCCTAACAAACCAGAGGCCTTGTTTTAAATCTGACCCCCCCCCCCCCCCACCCCATCCCACCCCTGCCTTCTCCTGCCAAAAGGATGACTCTCACTCTCCTCCGGAGGAGAGCTGTGGCTGCTTTTCTCCAGCTGTACTCATTTTCACGGCTGATGATTTGCTGGCTGGATCCCAGTCAGCCGTGACTCATCAGGGGAGGAGGTGCTTTGGTGCTCATGTTCTAGACCGCACTCCACGTTCCAGACCCCACGCCACACACTCCAGACCCCACGCCACACACTCCAGACCCCACGCCACACACTCCAGACCCCACGCCACACACTCCAGACCCCACGCCACACTCCAGACCCCACGCCACACTCCAGAACCGCACGCCACACTCCAGACCGCACGCCACACTCTAGACCGCACTCCAAGTTCCAGACCGCACACCACACTCCAGACCCCACGCCACACTCCAGACCCCACGCCACACTCCAGACCGCACGCCATGTTATAAGTCCCATGCCCCGTTCCATGCCTCAAGCCACATTCTAGGCCGCACACCCTGTTCTAGGGACCCCCCGCACCCCTGCCGCTGGCAGCATGATGTGTGTGGGTTAGCGGTATGCCTGATACCCCTGGGAGCGCTGCCTGGGGAGAAATACTTGAGGGCTTCCTGTTTGCTTTTAAACGCGGGTTCAAGTGCCCTGGGAGTATTTTTTCCCCCTCTTCTTTATTTTTTAAGTATCTTCGTGAACCTGTCGACCATAGAAATGTGCCCTAGAGTGGCTGACATGGCGGCAGGTTATTAAATGCGGATCTGGAAGAGGAGTCTGCGGGTCGTTCAGCTCACCTCATGGAAATAAACGATAGGAGACATGGGAGCCTCTAGTTTTTTTATTGGTTTATTTTTCAGGGACAATGCACACCAATCAACAGTCAAACTGTAAATGAGCCAGAGTCAGCCTGAAAGGCTAGTTTTCATCCTCTGTCCCTGGCCAGATGTTTAAAAGGCAGCCTAAAATTAATTAGTTAAAAATTAGTTAAATTAATGCTGTGGTGTTTATTTTTTTATTTAATGGTGCCGGTGTGCGTGTGTGGGGTTAGTTCTGGTGTGTGTGTGTGGGGTTGGTACCTGTTGCTATTGCATCCATAATGTAATGTTGCCTATATTGATGCTCATTTAGACCAGTCGTCCTTAGTCGTATCAAGAAAGAGCTGGTTTGAGTGCAGGGTTTTGTTTCAAACACGCAGTAACATACCTGATTCTACTAATCAAGACCCTTCGCAAATAATGTTTGATTAGTACAATCAGGTGTGTAACTGCTAGGTTGAAACAAAAGCCTGCACCAACACCGGCCCTTTCTGGATAGGATTGAGCACCCCCTGATTTAGACAGTGATGTAGGGAGCTCTAATCTCATTAATTAGTGGTGTACTATGTGACATAAGCCATGTTCAGGAGCCACCAGTATTAATGCTGTGGTGAAGCAGGCCTCCACAGATAATGCATTAGCTGTAGATAAGGCTTTCGATAGTATTATGAATTTTAACCAGCACATTTTGACCAAATGAATTACGGCCAAAGATAAAATGCCAAACAATGTGCTAGCTTTCAGTGTAAGGCTAAACTGGCAGATGAAAGCAGTGTGAATTAGCTTATGCTAGCCTATGCTAGCCTCACAGCAGTGTTCCATTGCTGACTACTACTTGGACTTCCTCAGGAGACCATGTCTGCCATGATTAGCCTTTCTCCATTTGAAACAGCTCTGTTATCGATTTTAAATTAACCTTAACTTTATTATAAATTAGCCTCTTTATCATACGACTCTGGGTCCAGCGCTAGCTATTATAGTTGCCAAGACGTGGCTGCCGTGGTCAAGTGCATCCTCTGCTCTGCATACCAACAAGATGGGCTTCGGCAGATTCTCCTTTGCCTCAGAAACAGACTAAAAGATGGCTGACAGAAGCGCGTTGTACATACTGCATGTGTCTCTGCTTAGACTGAAACAGGCTTTCTCCAACTCCACCCCGGGGGACCCCTGTGTATGCTGTTTTTTAAACCCAGTGTACTGATCAGTGTTGTTCCAAACAGGTGTTCAAGTTCTTTTAGAATGTTCTTTCATTTTCACTATTACCTTACAGTCTGTCATTTAAACAATTAGAAAATTCCTTTCTGAAGGGATCGTTTCCCCCGTTTTGGGAAATGAAAGGATCGGTTTATCTGACTGGTGTAAAGTCTTGGCGCACGAACGCGGATCGTTATTCTCCGTGCCGCGCGCAGCCGATTCAGACCTAATACGACGCGAGGGGGTAAATCCTTCTGTGGGCATTAAAAGTGAGTAATTAAGGGCGATTAGCAGCCCGCTGCAGTTCAGGGGGGTTGCAGCTGCGGTCGGAATGAAAGCCAGCGCTCGCGAGCGTCCCCCGGGTCCCAGTCTCAGAGCGGCCGAACAGCAGTTCAGTATCGCCGTGGCTGCCGCGCTCTCGTAGCGCTGTACTGACCGAGCGGCAGGTCTAATCCACAGCCACAGAGCTCGGTCTGGCGGCACCAGCGGTGTGTGGGGGGGGGGGCGGGGCAGCGCGGGGCGAGATGTTACCTGAGGAGACGTTTTGGACAGGCGGCCCAGCGGCTCCTGCAGAGAGCCCAGCAGCCCAGCCGAAGTGTCGATCGCACCCCGCCGGCGTGGCAGACGGTGTCACCGCGCCAGGAAACAGTTCTGTGTGTTTTTTTTTTTTCCTGTCTGTTCTGTCGGGAAGCGGGTGTCACACGCAGGCGCTCGCTGGCTGGCCCAAACGGTCCTGAGAAGCGATAACGGATATTAGTGTCGCTGTAGCTCTGTTTGTTTTTCTAACAAAGTGGCAGGCGTGTTGGTGGTCAGGTCCCCTCACACTGACATCCAGGCCTCCTCTCTGGAAAGGGGCAGTGTCGGATGAAACGATTGGGCGCAATCTGGCGTCACTGCGAGAACCTGCCAGTAACGGTGAGAGAGACTGGAGGAGGTTCCTCTGACCTGGACTTGACCTTCGCTTCATCCTGTGAGCTCTGTTGAGGACACACAGATGCTGCTTCCTGTCTTAGTTCCTGTCTGCTCTCTGTTTATTGCATCCCTGAGAGAAATCCCAAGGTAATTCATGTTATTCTCTGACTGCCCATGTCCTCTCAGCCTTTTGTTTACTTTTATTTCTTTAAACAAAAGACTTGGAGGACAGCGACAGTCTGTGACAGGCAGTCTCTCCTTGGGTTTCCTACCAGGGTCATAATAAATAGAAATTTATATATTTTGTTTTTTATTTGCCTGGCAGTTGCTAGACTACTGACTTAAGACTTGCCGGGACAGTTTTAAGCGAGTACCCACTTACGCAAATTGATGTTTTGCTGAGGAAATTCAGGTTGAAGTGTCACAGTCCCATGTGAGATTTGAGCCTGCAAACCTCGCCCAGTTCCCTCGATCCTGTTCTACAGTGCAGACGTGCTCTGCGCTCGACACGCACAGAGCAGTGTACGGTGGCCTGCAGTGGTCACCCGCACACCTGCCCCAGGTGAAGCAGCATTAGCGCTGAGTAGCCTAACCGACGCCTTCTCTCTCCCTCCCTGCAGTGATCTGTAACTTCAGAGGGACAGTGTCTCAGGGCCTGACGCTGGAGATCGGGGAGACGGTCCAGATACTGGAGAAATGTGAAGGTAAGCACTGATGTCTAATATTGAGCTAAATATGGGCTGATGGGAGAGGGGACCCAGGGTCTGATGGGATAGGGGACGCAGGGTCTGATGGAATAGGGGACCCAGGGTCTGATGGGATAGGGGATGGAGGTGGTCAGTGGTAGTGACAGTGGTAGTGTGCTGGGGCTGTGGTGATGGGTTGGTGGGGGGGTGGGGGGTGTGGTATCTGGAGGGAGCAGGGGCCCTGTCCTCTCTCCACCAGCGCTAAAAGCCTCACAGATCTCCCCTGCAGGGTTTTTAATGCAGATATAATGCTGGTAATTTGTCACACATGCCCTCCCCTGGAGTGGTTTTACCCCATGTGCAGATGCCCCCCCCCTGGGAAAGGCGATCTGCTGTTTGGCTATGTATGACGGATAAGAGCGTTTCCTGTGGGCCTAAATCTGCTGTCCACTGCATTCTGTGGCTTCAGGCACAGGGGAGCTATCTCGTACAATAATCGAATTAAACTAAAATAAGAGTGTAAACTGTCCTCGGATTTTTACATCGGAGAGCTAGTTTGAAAGACTGGTTGTCTATTTCCCTTTGCTGTTTGGCCATGGAAGATAAATTCAATGTGTGTCATGTTCTGCGTAAAAAGGAAAATTGGTCCGGGCCTGTAGGATATCTGCATGAAATTGTCTTTCCTCAGTTCCTTTGCTGTCTGTGGTTCAAATGAAACAGTGTATGTAATCATCAAGGAACAGCATTTTCCTTACCCACTCAAATAATCCCTTTTAGCCTGAAAGAACACTTCTGAGCGCACGTCAGAATTTAGAATTTTTTTTCTTCTTCTTACCTTGCTGAGGAGTAAGCTGAAGTGATGTAGTTTTCCTGTTGTTATCATTAAAAAGACCGCCCTCTAGGGCGACAGCCTTGGTGTCCCCCCCTCCCCCCACAGCTCGGCATTGGTATTCCATGCGCGAGGGGAAGAGTCGCTCGGGCCGGGCCGGGGAGGGTGGGGGGCGCTGGCTCTGGCCCTCCAGATAATGAGGCCGGGAGCTGCTCATCAGACACGGCTCGCTGGACGTCCCGTATCGATCGGGACGGGCGTGGCCCGCGGCTGCCGAGCTCTTTCTGGGGGGCGACCCCCACCCCAGGGGGGTGGCAGGGAGCGACGTCTTAGGGAAGGAGAGCGCTTTTTATGACACGTATGAAGGCACAGCTCCAGGGATGTTTCTCTCGCTCTCTCTCTCTCTCTCTTTTTCTAACAAACCAAGGTTGCCATTGAAATGCGTGCAAACACAACAGCGGTGAAAGAGAGGTTTTTTATTTCAGGAGTTCGCTGCGAGAGGCTGTACAGAGGGTCAAATCAGCGTACTTCATGCAGCCGTTTTAAAATGCTGTTCCTTATTTCGGAAATATATCGCTTATCCCTTTAATACAGCGCTGGTGGCAAAGCAATTACACCGTAATGCGTGCCCAGGGTGGGAGGAATTAACTGCAGCACCACAATGAGAAATGAAAGGAAGCCGTTTGTCTGTGTAAACAGACGCAGTGGTCTTAATAAACTGCTTAGCTCTCTTGGAAGCAGTGTCATCTGAACGGATTTTCTGAATAAATCATTTCCTGACCTATTATTCCAAATGCTCCTTGTTTAGTAGCAGACGCTAACATACACACAAATAAGCGAATGTGTGTGATCTTACTGTGTGCTGTTCCAATACGGTTTTTATTTTGCTAGCTTTAAAATTAGCATTGGCTGTGCTCAATTCCACCCCCTTCCCCCATAGGTTAATTTTATATGACATGCCTAAAGAAGTCTCGTTAGTTCAAGGAGACCTTCACAGTCTTATACACGCAAAACTGCTCTCAAGTAGGGGTCTCTTTCATTTCTGAATGTTTTATGTATGTAACGCGTGGAAAAGCACCTTCTGTACTGTTATTTTTTAATGAGGTTTTCTGAGGGTGGATGCAGATTTGTAATGGACTGTAGAAGTCCACCAAACTGGCGCTAGTGATTCCTAGCGCTCAACACGGAGGCATGTGATGCAGTCTCCAGCCGTTGTTCTCGCGGTTAAAGTGCGTTTCGGTTGGTCTCATGTCTATACCTGCTACGCTGGTCAGTGTTCAGACAGACGTATGGGGCGGTAACGCTGGCCTGAGCTGTGCTGTGCCTCAGCAGGGCCTGCATTAAGAGCTCTTGGGCCTGGACTGCATCCACGGTCTCGCCTGTTTGATACTTCACCTGCCCACGGAGGGCCAAGTGGAGATGGACGTGCTTACTGTGAGGCTTTTGAATGTAGAGCGACAGCCTCATCATTTTTACACCCTTTCTGTAAGTACGCCAAGCAATAGAAAGGACTGTGCTGCTTGCTTCTTCTCAAAATGGTGGGGCGGGGGGGAGCAAGTGGGTGTGTGAGGAAATGAATTTCCATGAACGGTTTCAGTCCTCTGCTTTATATCGTGAAACGACGCTTTCGTGACCCCAGGAGAATGTGGCGGTTGCTGTCATAGACGCTGAAATGGGAGGTTAATTGGCTCCGGATGTGCTGCTTTAGTGTCCAGACTCTTCAGCCAAGGACGTCTGTGCAGGCTAATAGCGTTTGTGATACTGCCTTGCTTGTCCAGAAGGAAGATGAAAACCCACACTCTAATTGAAAATATTTCAATCGTGCACTTCTCGGCATTGCTATTGTTACAGTCATGGACACACACAGACAGGCATGTTCTGGCCTAAGCCGGAAATGAGAAGCAATGATCTGAATTCACCTGAGACAGCACAGCACAACTCTACCGTGCACTGGAGCAGAAAAGGTTCAGATAGGCAGAAGGGATGGTGAATTAAATACACTCTGAACACGTTTCTGAAAGCTCCTCACCCCGGCCCGCTATCGTTTTAGACAGCTCCACACCTCATTTACAATTGTTCTGGCTTTCACAAATTTTGAATCTGGCAACTCTAACTCAAAAACAGGAAGATGGAGACAAAGGAAGAAAGCAGACGTGAGGGGCCAGTAGGAGCCAGTAAGGGACAGTAGGGGACAATGGGGGACAGTAGGGGACAGTAGGGATCATGCAGGGGACAGTAGGGGACAGTAGGGATCATGCAGGGGACAGTAGGGGACAGTAGGAGATGGTGGGGGCCAGTAGGGGACAGTGGGGGACAGTAGGGGACAGGAGGGATCATTCAGGGGACAGTAGGGGACAGTGGGGGACAGTGGGGGCCAGTAGGGCACAGTAGGGGCCAGTAGGGATCATGCAGGGGACAGTAGGGGACAGTGGGGGACAGGAGGGGCTGGGAGGGACAGTAGGGATCATGCTGGGGACATTAGAGGACAGTAAGGGACAGTGGGAGACAGTAGGGGACAGTGGGGGACAGTAAGGGACAGTGGGGGGCCGGGAGGGGACAGTAGGGGACATTAGGGGCCAGTAGGGAACAGGAGGGGCTGGGAGAAGATAGAAGGGGATAGTAGGGGACAGTAAGGGACAGTGGGGGACAGTAAGGGACAGTGGGAGACAGTAGGGGACGGTAGGGATACAGTAGGGGGACAGTAGGGATCATGCAGGGGATAGTGGGAGACAGTAGGGTTCATGTGGGGGTACGCCCAAGACTCTGCAACCTTCAGCCCAGCAGCAGCAGTGTCACTCTCCCCCTGTCGGTTCTGAAGCTCCACTATCTTTACGTTCATGCTTCCTTAAACGCCTTCACCCGAAGGCCTTCGCCCAATCAGAACACAGGTGCATGTTCCAAATTATACTCTATTCATTCTTCCCTATTATTGTAGCTTCGCCACTAGAAACGGTATTATGCTAACAAAATACATTACTCACCAATATTCAAAATAAATTAAGAAAATAAACTTTAGGGAAACTAAGACGTACAGGCATTACAGAAGCATGGAAGGAGTCGGCTCTATTGCAGTGATTTATTGAACTTCAAAAAAATAAATTGAAATTAAGTTCATGAATTGGATAAAAGGCTATTATTTGCTGCGTCAAATTTAATTACATTTTATGAATTGTCCCCAACCAGTGGTAAAATGATGCAAGTGAAGTTTTCTTGTTTCACTCATTTTCAAGCCTCAGTGTAGCTTCCACGCATATTCAAAGGAAATTGAGGAAATTAAAAATGGAAGCCTTTTCAGCTCATATTGCATCAGACCACTTTGTTTCAAAGGAAACAATTTGAGTCTGACAGGTGCCTCTCTGGAAACACGCGTGGAAGCCTTTCAGCTCTTGAAGTTGACAGAACAATATCTGCCAGAACGTGTGCGCTGGAAACACAGTTGTGGAGGCTCTCCGGTAGAAAAATGCTTTGTTCTATTCTTGTCAAAAACATGACGTTCGTGTCAGAGACTTCGTGGAAATACAAGGTCCAGGCAAACGAGGGAAACAAGGCCGTGTTCTTCAGAAGCCTGCCGGGGTTCGGGTGTTCCTGGGTTTGTGACAGAGGCTGTAAAGCAGCTCCTAGTCCACAGGTGGAGCACCTGGAACGGTACAGATTTATGGTGCTTAGCCATGCAAGACAAACTCATTTACCTCCGAGGCAGCTTGGCGTGAGTGTGACTCTGTGTGTGTGTGTGTGTGTGTGTGTGTGTGTGTGTGTGTGTGTGTGCGCGTGACTGTGTGTATGTGCGAGTGTGCGTGTGTGCATGTATTGGGGAATATGCATTTGTATGCATGTACATGTGTTTTTGTGTGTGCGTGTGTGTGTGTATTGGTGTGTGTTGCATATTCCAGTCTTTGTGATGTGAAAGCACACTGGTATAACAAACGCCCTCATTGTACCAGACCAGTTCATCACATGCATGTCAGTCAGTCAGTCAGTCAGTCAGTGCAGGGCTGTGCAGAGAGGGGCGGGGCAAGAGGGAGGGATGACAGACAGCCCTGGCACCCTCCATCAATAAACCAGGCCTGTGGTTCAGTGACGCCACTCATCCATATCACAGATGTCTTTGATTAGAGGGAGAAGAAGCCCTTACGAAGAAGGTTACCTCAAACACAGCTCTTACAGCATGTAGCACTGGCAGGCAAACGCACAGAGATTCCCTGAGATAGAGCAGAGCAGCTCATCTGTAATGCTTTTGTGGCTCTGGTGTGACTCATCGTACAGCGTTGACATCAGTCCTGCTCCATGTGACTAATGTGTGTTATCCAATCAGAGCGCGGATGTGAGTCACCTGATCGGCATGTATAAATGATGCTGCGCAGTCTGCCTCTTAGCTTTTTCTGGTTCTGTTGTTTTCTGTACCTGTTTTCATGAGATACAGGGAATCAGAAGTAAACATCAGAGAATACCAGCCTGAGCACTGAGACTGCATGTGCTTTAGAGACTGAGCACTGAGACTACAGGTGCTTTAGAGTCTGAGCACTGAGACTACAGGTGCTTTAGAGTCTGAGCACTGAGACTGCATGTGCTTTAGAGTCTGAGCACTGAGACTGCAGGTGCTTTAGAGTCTGAGCACTGAGACTGCAGGTGCTTTAGAGTCTGAGCACTGAGACTGCTGGTGCTTTAGAATCAGCACTGAGACTGCAGGTGCTTTAGAGACTGAGCACTGAGACTGCAGGTGCTTTAGAGTCTGAGCACTGAGACTGCAGGTGCTTCAGAGACTGAACACTGAGACTGCAGGAGCTTTAGAGACTGAGCACTGAGACTGCAGGTGCTTTAGAGTCAGCACTGAGACTGCATGTGCTTTAGAGTCTGAGCACTGAGACTGCAGGTGCTTTAGAGACTGAGCACTGAGACTGCAGGTGCTTTAGAATCAGCACTGAGACTGCAGGTGCTTTAGAGTCTGAGCACTGAGACTGCAGGTGCTTTAGAGTCTGAGCACTGAGACTGCTGGTGCTTTAGAATCAGCACTGAGACTGCATGTGCTTTAGAGACTGATCACTAATTTTATTACAGCAAGGCTCTGGACTGGAGTAATTTCTTTCAGTCCCAAAAGAGATTCCTTGTAATTTGGACAAACATATTTTCATTATTTATTGAAAGTAGGAGTGTTTTCGGCTACTTCATAAATGGCAGTATATTTTGCGGTGTTCTTTCGAATCATGTACTCAGAGGAAGGCAGGCATCCACATCCCTCAGGTTTTGTGTTTTGTGTGTCTGTGGGGGCGGGGTCAGTCGGTCCTGCAGAGACACTCTGTGCCCTTTAGGCCTGGCTGCAGCTGAGCCACAGAGCCGTTTCTCTGGGCGCCCCGGGCGTGTGATGTAGCAGATCTCTGGGAAATGCAGTCCTTTCTGAGGCTGGTTTGTGGCACGCTCGCATTGCACAGATGAGCTGGGATTCCAGCAGAGTTCTGGCACTCTCTCTCTCTCTCTCTCTCTCTCTCACATACACACACACACTGTCTGTCACACTCTCTCCCTCCCTCTCTCTCTCTCTCTCACACACACACACACACACACACACACACTCTGTCTCTCTCTCTCTCTCTCGTTCTCACTCGTTGTTCTGAGTGCCGAACACGCGTGTTCTGGGAGTGGCATGTTTTCCCGCAGGACGCCTGCACACGACTTCTGCATCACAGCCACATTACCAACCATCTTGTTTTTTTTTTTACGTACCTCAGATCTGTTGCATTTCTGACACGCCTCTCAGGAGCCTCATACATACCCTCCGCTGGCTCATTAGCGACATTGAAAGCGGTGTAATTGCGGCGGTGGTTATGATGGCGCGGACAGCGCTGATGAATGATATTACGTTATTAACGGCGTGATGTCACGAGGATAACACAGTGCGGGGGTTAGGGAGCTGGGCTCGTGGCGGATATCCCAGGGGGGGACACTGCCACCGCGCCGAACCGCGAGGCGCTTAGCCCGTAAAACGCCCGGCTGCACGAGCGACAGCGTGTGAAAACGAGAGTCACTCCGGTTAAGGGCGTGTCCCGAGCGTGTGTGCCGGGGTGGGCGGGGCAGCGCCTGTCTGCTTCTGATTTAAGGCCTGCTTCTGCTGACAAGTGTTTAACCAGCCCAAGCAATTATGTGATCTGACATTTTTATATCATGTACATTTATATATGATAAGGAGACTGCTCATTTGTCCGTATATGAAATGTTTGATTATGACCTACTCTATCTACAGGTCTTATGTAAATGATGTCTTAATGTCAGCCCGGTTCCCATTCAGTTACACACACGTACAGTGGCATGCAAAGGTTTGGGGGCCCCCTGGTCAGATTACATGTTTTGAATTAAACAGATTGGAAAACAATAAAACCGTAATTTGTACATATACATAAGGGGCGAGCGTATTAATGCATAATGATGAGCAAAGGCATTCGGTACATTTATGATCTCCATTCACCTACACGCCAGAGAGTACGGTGTACGGTGCTGAACAGGACAAGGCCAGCTGCCTTCGGTGCTCCGTGTGAACAAGTGTATTCTCCTGGTGAGGCATTGGTAATTATGCCCACCGTATAATTATGCCGCCATTTTTTGCCGTTCCCAATGGTACCGTGTTCTTTGCGCAAAGACATTTATAAGTGCTAAAACGGATTGCACGTGATAAGCTGAGAGCTGCTTTACTAGTGCGGAGAGCGCTTTCTAGTGTGATAAAATGCGATTAACATCATGAAGAATTTGGGGAATATCCTATCGCATATATAACATGAGATATTTACATTGTACATAACATGCAAACATTTGAATCCTTTACATGGGATGATTTCAGATTTTATTGGTTTTAAAATGAAAATAAAGATTGTGAACTATAATTTAATATTTACAGTTTTATTGAATGGTTGGTGGTTTCAAGAGGCTGACGAGAAAAAAAGCAAGTTAGGCGGACGCCCAGTGACATTCTGGCATGGGGATCATGTGACTCGCATCCTTGCACTGATTGGATAAAGCACAGCACCGGTTCCATGGATCAGGGTTGATCTGTACTCTACTTTGCAGAAGCTTTACAGGAGCTGTTTCTGTGCACACACAGAGCCATGGCAGACCATGAAGTTTGTTTTCATGTAGTTTGTTTTCATGTAGTTTGTCAGTGATACATGTTGCGTGCATCGATAATTGAGCTTGGACTAAAGAATACATTTCTGCTATGTTTCTTTGCTGTCTTGTCAGGGGTTTTTAATTGTATTTATTGTAGAATCACATTAAAACACACAAATATGTGGGCCACTCAGAAAGGTTCATGTCCTCTTGACATAATTTGCATAGGACATTGCATATATTTTACATATCTACATATAATTACTCCATTCTTATACTCATTATGTTTGCAGTGTAGTGGGTGTTGTGTCTCTGGGTTATGCATGATTCAGGTCTGCTTCTTATAAAATTTAGTCATTTATTAATGTGCCAGTCCAGCCAGAGTACAGTTGGCCCTTGGGGGTAAGTCAAGTATTAAATTTAAGTTAATAAAACAGCCATTCCTGTTAGTCCAGTGCATTATCCATGCAGGTATCATAGAACATTCCTGTTATTCTGATGTGTTATCCAAGCAGAGATCATATACTGTAACATTCCTGTTATTCTGGTGTGTTATCCAAGCAGAGATCATATACTGTAACATTCCTGTTATTCTAGTGTGTTATCCAAGCAGAGATCATATACTGTAACATTCCTGTTATTCTAGTGTGTTATCCAAGCAGAGATCATATACTGTAACATTCCTGTTATTCTCGTGTGTTATCCAAGCAGAGATCATAGAACTTAGCTGTTATTTCAGCAGGTTATCCATGCAGATTACATAAAATAAATCAGTAATTGTGTGTATATACAGAAGGGAAGAGCACAATGATACCGCACAGCCATTCAGCTCATCTACGCTCACCATTCACCGGCAAATTAAGGAGAACAGTTCGGTGCGTCTCAGTGCTGCTGTGTGTTCACAGGAGGAGGGGCTGCCTGACGAACACGTAGCATTCGCGCTAGTTAGTGATGGGGACGTGTCGGGCGCGAGGTCTCCGGGTTCAGGCTGCTGTGGCTGTGTCCGTGTTCAGGCTGCTGTGGCTGTGTCCAGGTTCAGGCTGCTGTGGGTCTCCGTGTTCAGGCTGCTGTGGGTCTCCGTGTTCAGGCTGCTGTGGCTGTGTCCGTGTTCAGGCTGCTGTGGGTCTCCGGGTTCAGGCTGCTGTGGCTGTGTCCGTGTTCAGGCTGCTGTGGGTCTCCGTGTTCAGGCTGCTGTGGCTGTGTCTGGGTTCAGGCTGCTGTGGCTGTGTCTGGGTTCAGGCTGCTGTGGCTGTGTCTGGGTTCAGGCTGCTGTGGGTCTCCGTGTTCAGGCTGCTGTGGCTGTGTCCGTGTTCAGGCTGCTGTGGTTGTGTCCGGGTTCAGGCTGCTGTGGGTCTCCGTGTTCAGGCTGCTGTGGCTGTGTCCGGGTTCAGGCTGCTGTGGGTCTCCGTGTTCAGGCTGCTGTGGCTGTGTCCGTGTTCAGGCTGCTGTGGCTGTGTCCGTGTTCAGGCTGCTGTGGCTGTGTCCGTGTTCAGGCTGCTGTGGCTGTCTCCGGGTTCAGGCTGCTGTGGCTGTGTCCGGGTTCAGGCTGCTGTGGGTCTCCGTGTTCAGGCTGCTGTGGCTGTGTCCGTGTTCAGGCTGCTGTGGCTGTGTCCGTGTTCTGGCTGCTGTGGCTGTGTCCGTGTTCAGGCTGCTGTGGCTGTGTCCGTGTTCAGGCTGCTGTGGCTGTGTCTGTGTTCAGGCTGCTGTGGCTGTGTCTGGGTTCAGGCTGCTGTGGCTGTGTCCGGGTTCAGGCTGCTGTGGGTCTCCGTGTTCAGGCTGCTGTGGCTGTGTCTGGGTTCAGGCTGCTGTGGCTGTGTCCGTGTTCAGACTGCTGTGGGTCTCCGTGTTCAGGCTGCTGTGGCTGTGTCTGGGTTCAGGCTGCTGTGGCTGTGTCCGTGTTCAGACTGCTGTGGGTCTCCGTGTTCAGGCTGCTGTGGCTGTGTCTGGGTTCAGGCTGCTGTGGCTGTGTCCGTGTTCAGGCTGCTGTGGCTGTGTCCGGCTAAATCTGCTGTCAAGCGTGTGCCACTCTGCTTCGCTTGACTGGAACTGACCCCCCCCTCCCCCTCCCCCTGAAGCACCTGGGGGCGTACTCCTCGCCCTGTGCTAATTGGTGGGGGGGGGAAGGGGGGGGTCCTGACCTCGCCGCACTCTGAAACGGTTTTCCCGCCGCTCAAAGAGGCAGAGGGGGATTCAGCGTTCACTTTACCGCCGTGGCAGAGGGGGATTCAGCGTTCACTTTACCGCCGTGGCAGAGGGGGATTCAGCGTTCACTTTACCGCCGTGGCAGAGGGGGATTCAGCGTTCACTTTACCGCCGTGGCAGAGGGGGATCGAGCGTTCGCGGCTGATTAATTCGGCCGACGGCATTCCTGTGCGATGACGGGCCGGGCCTTGTGAGGAAGGCTGGGGACAGATGGCTCAGGTGCTCCAGAAACACGCGGCCTCGCTCTCTCTCTCTACCGCCGTGTTTCTGTCATGGTGAGCAAACGGTAACATTAGCGATGGAGTCGTTCCTGGTGGTGGTGGGGGGGGGGGGGGGAGTTATGGTCATTGGGGGCAGATGGGGGCCCGTGCGAAACACTCGCCATGTCGGTGACTTCAAAGTCGGCACGTTCCGGACTGTTCCGTGACCCAGGCGCTGCCCCTGTTGTTCTCCACGCCGTGGCACAGATCTGGACGCCAGCCAATATCGCTGCATCTACCATCAGGCTGAATCACTGAGCGCACACAACCTCAGCCCCCCCCCCCCCTAACCACCCCCCCGGTCTGAGGTTTCCTGTTCGGGGGGAGGACAGAGAGCTGCCGGACGCAGAGGGAGAGGGAGAAGGACCTGCACGCCATTCAGAAGGCATGTCCCGCTGCTCCTCTCCTCAGCAGACCAAAATAAAATCTAATCTCAGCGCACCCTGCCTGGAAGAGCCGGCAGTGGAGGAGAGATATCTCAGAGTGGTCCCGTCCCCCAAAAATAAAGCTTTTAAAAACGCACTGCGTAACACGCAGACAAAATACAGCTTCTAAAAACACTGCGTAACACACAGCTATAAAATACAGCTTTTAAAAACACAATGCGTAACACACGCAGACAAAATAAAGCTTCGAAAAACGCATTGCGTAACACACGCAGACAAAATAAAGCTTTTAAAAACGCACCACGTAACACGCAGACAAAATACAGCTTTTAAAAACAGTGTCGAACACACGCAGACAAAATAAAGCTTTTAAAAACACACTGCGTAACACGCAGACAAAATAAAGCTTTTAAAAACACACTGCGTAACACACACAGACAAAATAAGGCTTTCAAAAACACACTGCGTAACACGCAGACAAAATACAGCTTTTAAAAACACACTGCGTAACACACACAGACAAAATAAGGCTTTCAAAAACACACTGCGTAACACGCAGACAAAATACAGCTTTTAAAAACACACTGCATAACACGCAGACAAAATAAAGCTTTTAAGAACGCTCAGTGGAATACAAGCAGACAGCACCTCACTCACCTCTTCCTTCGTGGGGCGAATCGAGGGCTGATCGCATTACACTTATAAGGGTTTGGTGTGAAGCTATTCATTAATGCTCCCTATGAACATTGCATGCTATGCGGCTTTGGTCCCCTACTGTGTGAATGTGAGTGCTGTGGGTTATACGGCTGTGAACACTGATGAGTATCACTACGCGGCTCGTCCCAATCAATTGTATTTTGATGTTGCTAATGCGCACTGCACTGATGGCGAAGGTGTGACAATGCACTGGCCAATCAGGACACTTTGCCAATCCCTGTAATTTGAGCATCTGCATCACATGCACACAAACGGCAGCTTTCCTTTCTGTTTCTGTGGCACATGCTCAAATGCTTACACCCCCTAACTTTGTAGTTTGAGCTTTTTAAAGCTAATGAAATGTTCTAATTACTTTAAAAAAACTGTTTTTGCACGCTTGCACAAACTGTCCATACCTCATTGAATTCCTACTTCCGTGTGAGTGTGTGTGTTATTTTGGATATAAATGTTTGTAGGACGAGAACATAAACTGCATAAACATTACAGGGCTTGTAAAAATAATGATTGCTCTTAATCATCCTGTTTGTTGCGTGGTGTGCAGTGTGCAGTGTCTATGCTGTTGTCTCTGCAATGCAGACGGTTTAGAGGGCCTGTAGTGTGCGGTATCGTTGTCTCTGCAATGCAGATGGTTTAGAGGGCCTGTAGTGTGCGGTATCGTTGTCTCTGCAATGCAGACGGTTTAGAGGGCCTGTAGTGTGCGGTATCGTTGTCTCTCCAATGCTGACGGCGTAGAGGGTCTGTAGTGTGCGGTATCGTTGTCTCTGCAATGCAGATGGTTTAGAGGGCCTGTAGTGTGCGGTATCGTTGTCTCTGCAATGCAGACGGTTTAGAGGGCCTGTAGTGTGCGGTATCGTTGTCTCTGCAATGCAGACGGTTTAGAGGGCCTGTAGTGTGCAGTATCATTGTCTCTGCAATGCAGACGGTTTAGAGGGCCTGTGGTGTGCGGTATCGTTGTCTCTGCAATGCAGACGGTTTAGAGGGCCTGTAGTGTGCGGTATCGTTGTCTCTGCAATGCAGACGGTTTAGAGGGCCTGTAGTGTGCGGTATCGTTGTCTCTCCAATGCTGACGGCGTAGAGGGTCTGTAGTGTGGGGTATCGTTGTCTCTGCAATGCAGATGGTTTAGAGGGCCTGTAGTGTGCGGTATCGTTGTCTCTGCAATGCAGACGGTTTAGAGGGCCTGTAGTGTGCGGTATCGTTGTCTCTGCAATGCAGACGGTTTAGAGGGCCTGTAGTGTGCAGTATCATTGTCTCTGCAATGCAGACGGTTTAGAGGGCCTGTAGTGTGCGGTATCGTTGTCTCTGCAATGCAGACGGTTTAGAGGGCCTGTAGTGTGCGGTATCGTTGTCTCTGCAATGCAGACGGTTTAGAGAGCCTGTAGTGTGCGGTATCGTTGTCTCTGCAATGCAGACGGTTTAGAGGGCCTGTAGTGTGTGGTATCGTTGTCTCTGCAATGCAGACGGTTTAGAGGGCATGTAGTGTGTGGTATCGTTGTCTCTGCAATGCAGACAGTTTAGAGGGCCTGTAGTGTGCAGTATCGTTGTCTCTGCAATGCAGACTGTTTAGAGGGCCTGTAGTGTGCGGTATCGTTGTCTCTGCAATGCAGACGGTTCAGAGAGCCTGTAGTGTGCGGTATCGTTGTCTCTGCGATGCAGACGGTTTAGAGGGCCTGTAGTGTGCGGTATCGTTGTCTCTGCAATTCAGACGGTTTAGAGGGCCTGTAGTGTGCGGTATCGTTGTCTCTGCAATGCAGACGGTTTAGAGGGCCTGTAGTGTGCGGTATCGTTGTCTCTGCAATGCAGACGGTTTAGAGAGCCTGTAGTGTGCGGTATCGTTGTCTCTGCAATGCAGACGGTTTAGAGGGCCTGTAGTGTGCGGTATCGTTGTCTCTGCAATGCAGACGGTTTAGAGGGCCTTACTGCGGCCCTGTCTCCCTTCACACTCAGGGATACCTCACAGCGATAGGAGAGCTGCCCGTCTGGGTTGACTGGGAAAAACCTCACGCACTCCTCAGGCTGAAATCTGAGACAGGTTTCTTCTCTCTTTTTTTGTTCTGCAATAATGCTGGTGTAATTTTTTTACTATTTTTATTTACAAGTATCGTCCCTGTTTTACCAAATCTATGCCTTTTTTACTGTGAATATATTTGAACTTGTTGTTTCAGTTTCATTTGACAATGGCTGTTAAGCATCTGCAAGAAGAACACTTAATAAATAAAGTTAATATTATTGGCAACAGTGCTCTAAGCTCTGAATTCTGGCACTGTCTATTGCAATGCCAGTATTGGCAAAGCTTGTTACAGTGGGCCTTGCCAATATCTGCATTGTGTTAGACAGCGCTAGCATTACGTACTGTACCTAGACAGAACCTGGCTGGCAGTTTTTTAAACCAGTTTTACCCAGTTTTGCTTCTTTTTTTCTCATTTTAGACTGGGCGCTTGTGTTTGTAAGCTGGTCTCCGGAGTTATTCTCCACAGTGCGTTTGAGACAGCACACACTCACCATTTCCACCCACACTGCTCCGCTGCACACCTGCTGAACTCGGGCAGTCATTGGGCCTCATTCACAAAACTTTTCTTAAATTATTCTTACTTTTGCTCTTAAAAATATTCCTACAAAAAACGATATGAGATTCATGACACGTGCAGACCCTTGATTTTTGTATGAATCCCTGGTGTATGAGATGATGAATGCTGGCTGAATGCACAGTCGTGTTCATGCGATTAGCATAAGGAAACGGCCATGAACAAATACAGATAAGAAAAAAATGATGAATGCTGAAATGTTCTTGGAAAAGTTCTTACACACAGTTTATGTGATTGTACATGTTTCGTGAATGAGGCCCATTCTGTGTGAGGAGTGCACTTCATATGCCGCTGGTACAGGCAAACTGCAGGTACCCGTTTGACCAGAGGGGGCGCTGGTGGGAAGGAAGCCAATGGATGGTAATGTTAAAGATTTTACATAGGTCATAATGGATTGTGACAAAACAGAAGGCGGTGTTGGTTATGTGTCATTTACAATCGGTAAATCGACTGGCAATGTTATCATTTGTATCAACTGGCAGAAGTAAAGGGAAATTTTAACTATAATGTTGTAACATAAAAATAGTATAGATAATACATTTTAACCTAACAATTAAACCTTTATTTTATATGGACCACACCAATCTCACTCCATAAGAACTAAGGAACAAAATAGACTACATTGTGATGAAAAAGTTGTGAAAACTGTTTTACACGGCTGCTTGTATTAACACCCCTGCTGAACATTCCAGTTTAAACCAGCCTAAACTGGTCAAGCTGGTTCAAGCTGGGTTTCGACACTTCTAGCTGGTCACCCAGCTGTTCTCCTGCTGACCAGCCAATTTAGTCAGCTGGTCCGCCAGTTTACAACCAGCTTACTCTGCCAGCTTTAACCAGCTTTGACCAGCTAGAAGTGTTACAGTAAAACACGGCTTAAACCAGCTTTAGATAATGGAACAGAAAGTCTTTGCTTTCCATACATTATCTTGTCTTGCTACAGAACATTAATCAGTTATGGCAAATAAAAAAAAAACAAAACAAAACAAACGTGATTGGCTTTGCACCAGTGGGGAAAAGGGTCATTTAGAAGCAAGAGATAACATTGTTAAAGACGGAATTTCATTGTGCCCAATTTTGTGATAAAACAAATTACATGTTCGAAAGCCAATTCCAATTTTTTGAGTATCGGTTTTTTTCTGATAACAGATCTGCATCTGGCAGTCCTGCAGATGAGAAAGCTGGCCTACTTTGAGCCCTCCCCGCTTTGACCTTGTTAGCGGACCATAACGACTGCGATGCATAATTTATGTCCGACTCCATCAAGCCATTCTCTGCTCTGTCCGCGGCATGACTGGGAATATTTCCCTGACGGACTTGCTGATGAAGCGAGGTTACTGACTGATTTAAATGCGAGGAAACAAAGTAAATGCCTTTAAAACACGCAGAGCTGTTACTCATCATTCTGCCTCTGCAGGGAGGTATACTGACACTGTGCTAATGCACACCTGGGCACCTTCTCTTTCTCAGTGATCAGAGGCCAGGAGTGTATCCATGCAGGGCTGAACTTAGCCCTGAGTGGGACAGGGGCCAGTTTTATCCAAAAGTAGTCCTGCACCCCAGTGTGTCCAGGACATCCAGAAATGTCTGTACTTTCGTGCCAAAAATTACATTTAATTTTTATTTATTTCACCAGCAAATCAAGGTTAGAAACAGAATGTGAAACAGAAAGTGGTACGCAATAGTTTAACTTCAGCCCAACTGCTTTCCAGTGGATTTCCTGTCCTGCAGGAATCGGATAGAAATGGAAAGTGGGGACAGTACAGAACAGTAATGCAGAATGTAGTGAAAAAGGGTTAAAAGTGCTTATGAAGAGTTTAAAAGTAGAAAGAGGAAACATAATTTTAAAAAAGTCTCTGCAGTGGATGCGAAAAGGACACGGTCAGTGGCAGTGAAAGGACATGATTTGGACACAGTTTGGTAAAGACAGTTTGGACATGGTTTGGACACAGTTTGGTAAGGACACAGTTTGTACATGGTTTGGACACAGTTTGGTAAGGACACAGTTTGTACACTGTTTTGAAAGGACACAGTTTGTACATGGTTTTGAAAGGACACAGTTTGGACGTGGTTTGGACACAGTTTGGTAAGGACACAATTTGGACACGGTTTTGAAAGGACACAGTTTGTACATGGTTTTGAAAGGACATGGTTTGGACACGGTTTTGAAAGGAGACGGTTTGGACATGGTTTGGACACAGTTTGGACATGGTTTTGAAAGGACACAGTTTGTACACGGTTTTGAAAGGACACAGTTTGGACACGGTTTTGAAAGGACATGGTTTGGACATGGTTTTGAAAGGACATGGTTTGGACACGGTTTGTACACGGTTTTGAAAGGACACGGTTTTGAAAGGACAGGGTTTGGACACAGTTTGGACATGGTTTTGAAAGGACACAGTTTGTACACGGTTTTGAAAGGACACAGTTTGGACACGGTTTTGAAAGGACATGGTTTGGACATGGTTTTGAAAGGACATGGTTTGGACACGGTTTGTACACGGTTTTGAAAGGACACAGTTTGGTAAGGACGTGGTTTGGACACTGTTTGGTAAGGACACAGTTTGGTAAGGACATGGTTTGGACACTGTTTGGTAAGGACACAGTTTGGTAAGGACACGGTTTTGAAAGGACAGGGTTTGGGATGGACCTTCTTTCCTAGGCGGTCAGCACGCGCTGTAGGGGGCATGTTGCAGAAGCTCATTAAACGCAGCTCAGTAGAAGACTAAGCATTTTACTGCTAATACTGACTGCTGGTTTTTTTGTTTTGTGTCATATTAATCATCGTTAAGCTTTAGGAACAGGCTTGCGGGTTACATCAAATTAGAGAAGTCAACATTATCATGTGATTTAAAAGCATCTGAGGATTTCTTTTTTCATTCAGTTTGCCCATCCTTCAGTCTCTCATATTTTATTAATAAATTTACTTCTATTGTTACCACAATTACTCTGTCCTCATGTATATTTTATAATGCAAGAGTCTAGATCAGAGCTTTCTTTACCAGAATTTGCTTAAATATTAAAGCCTTCACTTTGCTCTCTTGCGAAGCTTTGCAGTTTTTTATTTTAAACGAAGCGTAGAGCTGGCCATTAAGAGCCACCCTGTCAGTCTGAAAAGTACTGGCCTATTTTCTCCAGTACATTTGAGCTTATTGAACTGTTCCTTTCTGAATCCCACCGTTTCCCAGGAGTTCAGCTCAATCGACTTTTAAAGGGTCGGAAAATAATATTCCAGTTTTTACCAATCGGCTCAATTGTTTTAAAAAAATTCCCTCTAGAAAATACCCATCATAAAACTTGTGTGGCAACCTGTTGATAAATTTTGCTATTTGAAAATTTAATTTGGTTTGACGAGTGGCTTTGTCCTATTTCAACAAAGGTGACCAGATTAAAAGAGGAAAGAATCAGGCCCATCCCCTTGGGGCTTAAAGGGAGCAGAAGGAGAATTATTTTCACTTTTATGTAATTAATTTTTTATGTAATGTAGGCCACTGAACAAAACAATGGCCGGGTTTAATTGTATGGTGTTTTTAAAGCACCTGAAACTCAACATCTGTCTGATAATTATCCAGGCAAACGGCTTCCCTGTTATTCTGGTCAGGAGGGGCACATTTCGGTAAATCGGGATGTCTGGTCATCCTGTGTCCGCCCATCCTGGCAGTACTCATCTTCTCCACTCAGACGCTTTAACGAAATCCTCTCGGTGGGTCGAAATGAGGCCCCGGGGAGGCAATCCATGGAATTGTCTTCTAGTCGGAATTACGGCGTTCCACTTAGGACCGGGTTTCACTGACTTTGCGTGATTGTTTAGTAAATATTGGTTGTGTTCCAAAAGCTGTATGGGGCAATCGATTTGAGCTGCACATTGTACTCAGAGTGGACAGGCATGCTTGGCAGGAGAGATTATTCTGCATCCACACAGTCTTGCATTGGGTGCATAGCACTGGGTTCCCACACAGTCTTGCATCGGGTGCACAGCACTGGGTTCCCACACAGTCTTGCATCGGGTGCACAGCACTGGGTTCCCACACAGTCTTGCATCGGGTGCACAGCACTGGTTTCCCACGCAGTCTTGCATCGGGTGCACAGCACTGGTTTCCCACGCAGTCTTGCATCGGGTGCACAGCACTGGGTTCCCACACAGTCTTGCGTCGGGTGCACAGCACTGGGTTTCCAAACAAGGAAGGTGGGAGCATTTAGCTTCTCTTCCATCTTCTGGCTCCAAAATGGGATGAGAACGTTTCTTGTTCCTCTAACTGAGCACAGAAATTTGTTAAGGGACTGTTACGCAGTTTATGGCATCTGATTATCTGAAGGCTGTAAAATTGCAGTGAATGTGGGCTGGCGTTGGAGTGCTTCTTTTACTCTTTTATAAGGCACATCTGGTGCATGAATGTGATGCCATGCCACTCTCTGGAGGTCACACAAGGCCTTTGCTTCAGGAAAGAACAGTGCTGAGCATTCTGAATTCCAGATACTCACTCTCTCTTTAGGCACGCAAGGTTCCCATTTGTGAAACTGGTTTTCTGCAATCTCATTAGTTTTGGGTTTTGGTCAGTATTATGTTACGGTATATAACACTAGGCTTGGGCCCCTGTTATCTCGATCTGCTTGTGTTTTTAAAAATTATTTCTGCTATTGTGTTTTGCTGCATGTTTGCTTTCAGTTTAAGTTGTCGTTGGTGTATTTTTCTGTTATATGTTGCAGGTGGTCAGGCAGTTTCTTTTCTTTGTTATTTTTAACACCTTTTGAGTAGGGAAGGTGTTTGGCAGAAGACTTTCTCCTTTTGCTTTGCCTCGGCAGGGAGGGATAGTGCTGGGTTTTGTTGTAGGTGAGGAGTAGCGTTGCTCTGGCCTGTCTACTGTATAGATGGTCCTGTCAGCCTGGTGAGGTTGTGTGTTGTGCTGTGTGTGTGTTTGTCTTATTGTTTGTGATACATTTTCTCTTTTTGTTATCGTATGTAGTCCTTGACTCCCTTTCTGGTTTGTGACATTTGTTTTGTGTTGCTGTCCATTGTAATCTCCGGTTATTGTAACTCGGGTTGTCCTCTGGTACCTAACAGCCTCATAGCACCAGAAGGCCATGAGCCTGACAGGAGAAGACAGGGGCAGAGAGACCCTGGCTGGATGGTGTGATTCTTTACACTCACCAGAACTTCAGCTCCTCAGTTCCTGTGCTTATTCTGCCCCCTCTCCTTCTTAACTATTGAAGGTTCCAGTTGGAAACAGGAGCTTATGTTACAGAATTTTCAATGTCATGGTGTTGTTCTTGGTTACGCTCCTTCATAACATTTTCTTAAGATATTTTTGTGTGGAATGCTTTGGATTAAACACTAAGGAGACAGAACCATCAGCGCTTGTTCACATCTGTTGGGTCTGTGGAATATGTGGTGTAATCCCTGGCCGGGACTTCAGTTGCATTGCTGTGCGCATCATCCACAAGACTCTTATTATTCCACTGAAGGCCTGGGGGTGGAGAGCTGATGACCTCAGAGTAAGAGGAACAGGGCTTCAGTTCATCAATCTGGCACTGGCAGAGTTAAATTTCAAAAAGAAATGGGGGCGGTCATAGTTCCTGACCCAGAAGCTCAGGACTCACACATAGGAGTGACACACCTCTGTGAGGCACGGCTGGAAGTTATACCTGTACACTCCTGGTAGGTCAGTCCTTGGCATGGATGTTGGTTTCCTTTGGTTTTGGTTTGTAAGAGCCCAGATGACCCAAACCTTACACAGTGGTCAAGGATGACTGTGCTCCTAACCAGAAGCTTCCTGAATCCTGAGTCCTGAGAACCCCTGTATCCATCCGCCACTCAAATCCTGATCCGCAGTGCTGACCGTCGCAGTCATGGATGTGGAAAGAGCTTGTCTTACATCTTCTGACAAAGTTGTACTGGACCTGCAGTCAGTGGCAGTAAAGCAGCTTCTGTGGTGTTCCCAGAGAGCCCCGCTGAACCAGCCATTCAACAGCCGCCCAACAGCGCCAAGTCCTGCAGCCCACCCACGGATAGCTCGCTATCCCGAGAAGGGCTTCTGTGAACTCCTGCCCCTGATAGCATTGGATCTCAGTTCAGTTCAGTTTTATTTCACTAGCGCTTTTTATAGACACCCTGTCACAAAGTTGCTTTACGGAGGAAACGGAAAGGAAAACTGAACAAAAGCCAGGCCTGAATCCTTAAAAAGTGAGCAAGTAAAAAAAAAAAAAAAAAACTCTGAAACGGTGGCGAGAAAAAACTCCCCGATGAGAAGAGATCTTGGAAGGAGCCCAGCTAAGGAGGGGGAGCCCATCCTCCACTGGCTGGCATGGTGTGGTTGTACAGATAGAATGAATTGTAGCAGAGCTGCAATGAGAAACCCCTGATATCCATCTCCTGGGAACCTGCACAGATCTCCATCTCCAAAACCAGGAGAAAAGCTGCATCACTGATCCATCCCTGGCATCAAATAGGACCGCATATGTTCGCTAAATTTTGACTGCGTACAGATGCATTTGGTTTGTGATGTATGCTCGTTAAATTCATTTACTGCACTATACTTGAAGGAACATAATTTTCTTTGTTATTTGTAGATATGACGCTGATAATACTAATTAATAGATATTATATGAATCACCCGTGCGTATGCTCTGAGGATCTTCTGAGTAACCCTTCTTCATTCTTGATTCTATTTTACTTGTTTATTTTTTGATTGTGTTGTGCTGTTCTGTTCTTTAATCTCCAGACTAGAGCATTTACTTAAGTACTGCATTGATAGGAACTGTAGAAGCTACTGACTGTGATCTTGACTTATTTTGATGTTAAACATGGATCAATGAACATCCCCATTATAGATAAAGTCATTGTTTGTCTGTTGTTTGCTCTGCTGACTGAAAGGACTGAAAGTAACTCCCTCGTCCATCCTCAGTACACCAGGATGTGGGCTTGTAAGTGCCACTTGCATTATGGAAGTCCAGCTTCCCCGCATATCCTCCCTATAAGTTCATCTCAGTCAGCATCAGGAAGTCCCACACTGAAGCCGTTTCAGGCGCCATGAGGCCTGAGAGCTGATGTTGAATTATGAATAGACCAGGGGTCCTGCGTGCCACCACACCCCCGCTCCACACACTCAGCTTGACGGTGTTTCCACGGTCACAGTGGAGCCAGGAAGGTGACAAATTGAAGAGGCTGAAATAATGATTTGATCTGAGTCTAATAAGTACTTAAATTAAAAATGTAAATGAAGTCAAGCCTCATTACAGACTTGCACGTCTGAGGATGATCCTTAATCAGCACATCTGAGGCTGGTCCTTAATCAGCACAGCTGAGGCTGATCCATAATTAGTGCAGCTGAGGTTGATCCTTAATCAGCACAGCCGAGCCCGATTCTTAATCAGCACAGCTGAGGTTGATCCTTAATCAGTCTAACTGAGGCTGATCCTTAATAAGTGCAGCTGACGCTGATCCTTAATCAGCGTAGCTGAGGTTGATCCTTAATCAGCGTAGCTGAGGTTGATCCTTAATCAGTGCAGCTGAGGCTGATCCTTAATAAGTGCAGCTGAGGCTGATCCTTAACCAGCGCATCTGAGGTTGATCCTTACTCAGTGCAGCTGAGGTTGATCCTTAATCAGTGCAGCTGAGGCTGATCCTTAATAAGTGCAGCTGAGGCTGATCCTTAATCAGCGTAGCTGAGGTTGATTCTTAATCAGCGTAGCTGAGGCTGATCCTTAACCAGCGCATCTGAGGTTGATCCTTACTCAGTGCAGCTGAGACTGATCCTTAATAAGTGCAACTGAGGCTGATCCTTAATCAGTGCAGTTCAGGCTGATCCTTAATCAGCACAGCTGACGCTGATCCTTAATATGCACAGCTGAGGCTGATCCTTAATATGCACAGCTGAGGCTGATCCTTGATCAGTGCAGCTTAGGTTGATCCTTAATCAGCACAGCTGAGGCAGATCGATCCTTAATAAGCGTAGCTGAGGCTGATCCTTAATCAGTGCAGCTCAGGCTGATCCTTAATGAGCACATCTGAGGCTGATCCTTAATAAGCATAGTTGGGGCTGATCCTTCATCAGTGCAGCTGAAGCTGATCCTTAATAAGTGCAACTGAGGCTGATCCTTAATCAGCGCAGTTCAGGCTGATCCTTAATCAGCACAGCTGAAACTGATCCTTAATGAGCGCAGCTGAGGCTGATCCTTAACACGCGTAGCTGAGGCTGATCATTCATCAGTGCAGTTGAGGCTAATCCTTAATATGCACAGCTGAGGCTGATCCTTAATCAGCACAGCTTAGGTTGATCCTTAATTAGCATAGCTGAGGCTGATCCTTAATGAGCACAGCTGAGGCTGATCCTTAGTCAGTGCAGCTCAGGCTGATCCTTAATGAGCGCATCTGAGGCTGATCTTTAATCAGCGCAGTTCAGGCTGATCCTTAATCAGCACAGCTGAAGCTGATCCTTAATCAGCACAGCCGGTGCATCTCGCCTTCTTCAGACCTGTTATAAAGGGACAGATTTCTGTGCTTTTGGGGATGTGATTTAAATGGACACAGATGCTGTGTGGGTTTTCAGTCTCTTCTACGACCCTCTTTTCCTTTTTTTTAAGGAATTAGTCAGCCCGTGGGATGGCTTATTTAGATTTTGGTTCTGTAATGTCTGTCCTTACTTTGACTGAATGTGATTTGTAGATCAGACTTTGTGTTGAAAAAAAGTCATCACCAATTGGTGTGATGACAACCCTTGGCGTTGTGACACATTCTTGTATAACAGTTTTTACTCATTAATCTAATGCATGGATAATACGTTATAAAAAAGTTGCCTTAAATTGTCTAACTTTGGTTTTGTAGGTTTGTATATGCCATAAAAATAATTAATTATTTTAAGCAATACACATGCATACAGTTTTTGTTAATATACACATCTTGGTCTGTTTCAGGATGGTACCGAGGATTTTCCACCAGGAAACCCACAGCTAAGGTAAATAAACCCATAATCTCTCCTGTTTCTATTGTACTTCCACATGGATTTAAAATGAATATTGCTAAGCAGTGCTGTGTGTTACCTTTTGTGCTTTTGTGGATATGCTAAATTGCTGTAGTTTTACTCTTTGAGAGACGGTGAAGACCGTTACTGTTCAGTCACAGAGACTATAGAGACCAGAAATGTTGTTTTAGTCACACAGTCTATAGAGATCAGTTATGTTTCAGTCACAGTGACTGTAAAGATCAGTAATGTTGTTTCTGTCACAGAGACTGTAGAGATCAGTAATGTTGTTTCAGTCACAGAGGCTGTAGAGATAAGTAATGTTTCAGTCACAGGGACTGCAGAGATCAGTGAGGTTTCAGTCACAGAGATGGTAGAGATCGGTAATGTTTCAGTCACAGAGACTGTAGAGATCAGTGATGTTGTTGTTTTAGTCACAGAGACTGTAGCGATCAATAATGTTTTAGTCATAGACTGTAGAGAACAGTAAAGTTTTAGTCACAGAGACTGTAGAGATCAGTAATGTTTCAGTCACAGAGACTGTAGAGATCAGTAATGTTTTAGTCACAGAGACTGTAGAGATCAATAAAGTTTTAGCCACAGAGACTGTAGAGATCAGTAATGTTTTAGTCACAGAGACTGTAGAGATCAGTAATGTTGTTGTTTTAGTCACAGAGACTGTACAAATCAGTAATGTTTTAGTCACAGAGACTGTAGAGATCGGTAAAGTTTTAGTCACAGAGACTGTAGAGATCATTAATGTTATTGTTTTAGTCACAGAGACTGTAGAGATGAGGAAAGCCTGACTCCCAGCCCAGGCAGCAGGGTAACCGCTGGTCCCTGCTTCTCTGTATTAATACCACACCTCCCTCTGCTGTTCAGGAGTCCCCTGGAGGGATGTCAGCTTCTGGTTCATAACCTGTCATTCACCTGTTTCACACAAAGCCGTTCATCTCGCTCCTGTCCACGTAATTTCATTATCCATTCATTCACTCTATTGGAAATCTGAGTGAGCAGGAAATCAGATCCACATCGTGTCCTCTATTGTATCATCTGTGCTGTGTACATTTTATTGGATATGAAAAGCTGGACATCCTTGCTCACCAGAAACCTTAGTGCGTCAAGACTTGCTTTCACAGCAGATTTAGACATGCTCACCCACACATGGGAGCTTGTACGAACACAACTTTTTAATGTATGAGAAACACTTAAGGTATTAATTAGAAGTGGATGTTTAATGAGGTTTAGGGAAATTTTGCTGGGCATTGGATCTTGACATTAAAAAAGAGTATATCCCAATAGTGTTTTCCCCGCAATATACTGCTGAAATCGTATCCTAGCATATGCAGCATTTCAGTTCATTTTAATAGAGCCTGTATATCAGATAAGCAGAACTAGAGCACTAGTTGCAGTTACTAGGCAGTTAATTTGCTTTCCTGATTTTTCCTATTCGCGCCATCCAATCAGATTTGGCTCCTGAGTTTCGAGTTCAGCGGCAGATTTAGAATTCGCTCCACAGCGTGTTTTGTAACGGAGAACATGCGTTTCACACCGCGCGCGACGGTAAGGAACAGCTCCGAGATCAGACGAGCGTTCCTTTCTCCGGCGTTTAAAGAGAGCGCAGCGTGAAACAGGCTCGCGAGCGACCCGCGCTATATCGGGACGGCCCCGTTGTGCGCGGGCGAGCAGCGCTCTGCGCGCGAGAGATACGCCGGTGATGCAGTCGGTGCCGGGGAGGAGACCGATGGAACCGGAAAACTGGTTTAGCCGTCATTTAGAAGGGCAGGTTAATTAAAAACACGCCGTTTTCTCCTGAAACGGCCAGCCTACGCTCTAAAAAACAACGCACCGCCTCCAATCAAGAAAATTACGGCAGCCGTTTGTGTTGAGCTTTTTCAGTCATTTGTGCTTCGGGTAATATTAAGTAAATGTCAGACTAATACAGTTTATGTACAACTAGTGCTGTTTTCCTCCATATTTCTTCCAAGCTTAATTGTGTTGAACTTTCTTAATTATTCATGTTCATATTCATTGAGATATTAAGCTAAGTAATCGTAAATATTAAGTTGATTCGATATTTTTTCATTTCCACTCAAATCTTTTGCAAATAGTTGCTTCAGTATTTTTGTTTAAATTACTCTTTTGAGAAACAAGATATCATTTAGAGGATTCAACTTTTTTTGTTTTTATTTGGTGAACTATGGGGGTCCATCCATGACACACTACAGAAGATCTGAAGTTTGTTACAGCATACAATCCAGCTAATGAACTCTGTAAGGAACAGGCAGGAATTGAACTTTGGTTGCCTGTGTGAGAGGCAGTTGTGCTAACCCCTGAACTTAAGGTGAAGTCCTTTAGGCCCAACTTCAGTGCCTGCGTTGATTCAGTGGGGAGTAGTAGTGTAGCGATCCGCTCAGTATGCTGGCTAGCTGCTTGGCTAACCGTGAGCTCATCTTTACTGTAGCGATTAGCACTGCTCAGTATGCTGGCTAGCTGCTTGGCTAACCGTGAGCTCATCTTTACTGTAGCGGTTAGCACTGCTCAGTATGCTGGCTAGCTGCTTGGCTAACCGTGAGCTCATCTTTACTGTAGCGGTTAGCACTGCTCAGTATGCTGGCTAGCTGCTTGGCTAACCGTGAGCTCGTCTTTACTGTAGCGGTTAGCACTGCTCAGTATGCTGGCTAGCTGCTTGGCTAACCGTGAGCTCGTCTTTACTGTAGCGGTTAGCACTGCTCAGTATGCTGGCTAGCTGCTTGGCTAACCGTGAGCTCATCTTTACTGTAGCGATTAGCACTGCTCAGTATGCTGGCTAGCTGCTTGGCTAACCGTGAGCTCATCTTTACTGTAGCGATTAGCACTGCTCAGTATGCTGGCTAGCTGCTTGGCTAACCATGAGCTCATCTTTAGTGTGGCGGTTAGCACTGCTGCTGCTAAGCAGGACAAGTGAGTTCAGTGCAATAAAAAATTATGAAGATGTAGCCTAATCATCTAAGTGATTTATTTATTTTAATTTCTTAGAGGGCAATTTATACAATAACATTGAAACAACAATTTGCAAAAGATTTAAGTAGAGATTAAAAAAAGATTACTTGCAGATTCAGCCTTATTCTAATGATTAGTTAGCATAATATCTCAATGAATATGGACATGAATATTTAAGTAAGTTCAATGTAATTAAGCTTTTGAATAAGGAGAGAACCTATATTGGTCAGATTTAAACTAGCTGTGTTAGTCTGACAATGATAGGCTCATAGCATTTACTTAATAATACCCTGCATAGAAATCACTCAAAAACTGCAATGCCAAATGTTGCTGTATTTTTTTTGAGTAGTGGCAGTGAACTATTCTTCAGAGTGCAGAGGCTGACTTTGCATTATGTGTTAAATAGCAGTTGTTAAGTCATAGGTCTTCATGGATGTATGTGGTTCTGTATTTGAATTTTTAAACATAAACCAACAATCAGTTTATTGACACAGATGCAACCATTCTAAATCTGAAATGATACACAGTTTAGAAAGTGCAATCTTGCCTCAGCAAAGAGGAAGCATTAAGCTAATGTTCTTGAAGTGTTTAAATAAAAATGAAACATACTACACTAACTCAGGAAACTGAGATGCATTTACTTTTACCCCAGTATGTGTTTTATTAAAATGTTTCAAGAATTGTACAGAAACACAAAATAATTCACCTAACTTTGATTAAAGTTTACCGCAATTCATATTCTTTCAGGTTTTGTTGTGTATCTGGCCACCCGACTGAGAATACTGGAATAACCCAGATTCTTTAGATCAAATGCTGGACACAGTGTTCGAGGTCGGGGTGGGGGTGGGGGGGGTAGTGTGGCCTCAGTAGTTTGTCATAGTAATTACATTATGGCCCTCTGCAACTATATAGCAACCTGAATTTTGTAGGTTAAATAAGCTGATAAATTCAGGGTGGCCTAAATTTGCTGAGTGCCCTAAGTGTAAATGTAATTTATGGCGAGTAATCTTTTTCTACTGAAATCTTTTGTGAAATGTTGTTTCAATATTTTTCCATTATTTCTTTCTGGTCCGGGTGCCTATAGAAGGCATATTGAGAAATGAAGGCTGCAATGTTGTATAGATTTATTCTATGGTGGCCTCTTAAATGTGATTTTAATTTTCTCATATTAAAAAACAAGTAAAACCATGTAAAAATCTGTTCACAGTGCTCAGTGCGTCCTGCTTGGGACCACTCAGTCCAGGCAGCGAGGGGTTAACGCGTTAGCCGCTGGGCAGCGCTGGTAGTGATGCTGCTGCTGCTATGCGTGACCCGGTTCCATGCAGTCTGAGAGCCTGAGAGTGAATAGCCAGCTAGCCCCATCCATCCATTCAGCTAGCCCCATCCATCCAGCTAGCCCCATCCATCCAGCTAGCGCCATCCATCCAGCTAGCGCCATCCATCCAGCTAGCCCCATCCATCCATTCAGCTAGCCCCATCCATCCAGCTAGCGCCATCCATCCAGCTAGCGCCATCCATCCAGCTAGCGCCATCCATCCAGCTAGCCCCATCCATCCAGCTAGCCCCATCCTTATTTCAGTGGTTAATAAACTATACATGGTGCTGTTGGACTTTTTACCTCATCGGCTGTTAACAGGGTGAAGGACTGTCTGTAGAACGAGGGTTAATTTACAATCGGTTGCTTTATACATTTTTTTTAAAATGGCGGTTCGCCTGTCAGGCACTGGGGTTCCTTGAGCGAGCATCTGTTTCTAGTGTGCATACTCCGGATCAATGTTTACTGCCAATATTAAAATGATTAGGTACTGTTCTGTATATTGCTGACTTGGGTTTAACTGCAAGTGCAATAAAATTAAAAATATGTCAGACTTAACATATATTTAATGGGCAGGGTTCAAGACAAATGTTTTACTAGTTAAGTGAAAATCCAGTCTTGCTTTGAGAGGCTTTTGAATATGGAATTGGCTTTGACAGTGGCATATGTACCCTCCTATCATGTTTGCCGATGAAACACCAGTTTTTTAAGGACTGACATTTTCAAATGATTTGCCTTTACAGGCAAAAAGTTCACCCAACAAAAGCTGTTGAAAGTCTAATGCTTGTACTGACCTTTTCTCATGGAACACCCAGATAATATACGAAGGGGCTTTTAAGTTATATAATATAATACGATATAATATCAGCTGGGAAAGAAGCCTTCAGGCATGTATTCAGAATTATTACCTCAGAATCAGCGATGTTCCTCCAGGGCTTCAGATATCTCCTTTAAGTGATGGCTGGGCAGGCCCTGCTCATATACCTCTGGATATTAAATATAAATAAATATTACTCTGGAAGAAATGGTCAAAATTAGTTTTCAATAACAGGCACCATCTACAGTAAGTGTAACTTTCTAAAATGATAGCAAAACAAAAGAAAGACATCCACTTATAACAGGGTGAAGTGAGTAGACTGGGCGTAAGTGCTGAAACCAAAGAGCTTTGGCAAACTGTACTAGTAATTAACTCATTAAATGGAAACACAACAATAGACTTTTTTATGGCACATTCTCCTGGACTGGTTTGGGTGCACTAATACCTTTAGAATTAGTACGGTGGTTTGAGGAACATGAAGTTGAAGTTATTGATATGGCCACAGCCTTCTCTGTCACCGAACAGGAACCCAGTCAAGCACTTATGGGATATTCGGAAACAAACTTTTGAAACTTTGTTATTTTCATCCATAGGCTTAGTGTGAGTTAATTGACTTTCTCGAGAGAGAGTAATGTTGTGTTCCTCTTGTAGAATTCAGGATGCTGGTAGACTCTACTGTGCTGTGAAAAAGTATTTGCCTTCTTTCTGACTTCCTCTGTTATTGCATGTTTGTCACACCGAATGGTTTCTGATCTTTAGACAAAATGTAACATTGGACAAAGGGAAACTGAATAAACACAAAACACATTTTTAAAAAATAATTTTTTAAATTTTTTATTTAATGAAAAAGTTATCTAACACGCATATCTCCACTTAGTGTGAAATATGCAGTAATAGAGGAAATCAGGAAGGGGGAAGATACTTTTTCACTGCTCTGTATAGAGTCACAGGCAGGCTGTACTGGTCTCTCTTGGTGGCCGAGCCCCCTGTGAAATATCTCTGTCCTCTGGGTGCAGGATGTGGGGCAGGACATGAGGCAGGTTGTCAGGCAGGACGTGGGACAGGATGTGAGGCGGGACGTGGGGCAGGATGTGAGGCGGGACGTGGGGCAGGATGTGAGGCGGGGCATGTGGCAGGATGTGAGGCGGGATGTGGGGTGGGACGTGGGGCAGGATGTGGGACAGGATGTGGGACAGGACGTGGGACAGGATGTGAGGCGGGACGTGGTGTGGGACGTGGGACAGGCTGTAAGGGTTTTGGGGTTGGGCAGGACGTGGGACAGGCTGTAAGGCTTTGGGGTTGGGCAGGACGTGGGACAGGCTGTAAGGCTTTGGGGTTGGGCAGGACGTGGGACAGGCTGTAAGGCTTTGGGGTTGGGCACTGGCCTCAGGATAGACTCCCACCAGCAGACTGTGGGCAGAGAGGGTCATCTCCCCTCGTTAGCCAGTGCATAATGAATGAGACCCGGGTCATAATCATACACAGAAGCAGTAGAAAAATAAACTTGAGCTACCTTTCCTGCCGTCACAGTTTCTAAATCACTTTAAACCAGTTCATTAACCAGTAGACTGGCGTTTGATACCATGTGCCAGGTTCAGTAGTAACACAGGCTGTGTATTGCTCAACCCAGGAAGTCATGTAGGTAGACATTAAAATAATGGATGCCAGGGTCTTAATTTGCCTGATATCATGGAGAGACAGCACTCATTTTCATAATGGAGGGCAGTGGTGCCTGCTGAATGTTGAATGATGGATGCTACTTTTTTAATAGCAACTTGGGATGTTCTCAGATCCACATTGATAATACAGTGTGTGCTGTGTTAGCCAAATGGAAATAAATTGCCCTTCATCAATATTAATATACTGTTAATATCAATATTTATGTACAGTGTTTAGTTCCTGTCATACCTCTTTCTCATACAGTAAATTAGTTTTGTTGAGCTGGTAACCCAGCAGGAGCCTGCCATGGCCATGTTCTTGGCCTTTCGTTTGTTGAGAAGGAAAAACAAATAACATTATTCATTTTTATCAACAAATTGCCACTAGCGGCACGCTCTAAAAAAGAGTTCAGTGGCCTTGTAAATGTGAGAATGATAAAGTAAGTTACGATGTCTCGATGAAATTACTGAATATCACTGAAGTAATTATTTTAGTTAAGCCTTTTATAAAGAAATGGCTATAAGACCAAGTAATTTTGTTTGAAATTTACTTTTATTTTTAAAGTTTATTTCATGAAAAGAAATGAATCACATTGCTTAAATATTGTTAAACAGTTTGTTGAAATTTACTTAAATTATTGAGAATAGACCAGGTATACTGTTTGATATAAGAACTTAATATTATTAGTCATTCCAGATTGAAAGATAATTTGTCCTGAAGTAGCCTACAATTTAAGAAAAATAAGTAGGCCACTGTTCTCGAGTTTCCACACACTTTTTTTTGTGTGCAGCGCAGCATGATTCAGACAGACTGATATTGTAAAATAAATATTGTCACAGTTGCTGAAAAGTGTTAGAGTAGTTAAGTGTGCTTAGCAGTAGCTTCAGTGTAGGTGGTTGTTGTGTCAGCCCTATCGCTCCTGCCCCCTAGTGGTACGGCCACCGGCGCCCACAAAATGATAATCAAGCAAATATCCACAGTTTATTAAAAATGGGCCACAAACACGCCAATTTGAGGTCAGCGCCTGCAACAGACTCCATTCTGGCCAACAAGCCCACTTGTTCCCTTATCAGCACTCAGGGAAATCAATAGCAGTAAAATAATAGGAGCCTTCCCATCTCCCAATCACTGATTACTCTGTGACCCATGTCAACTGTTTTTTTGCACTTTCTACAGTTACCCAGTCTCATTTATTTTTGCATGAAAAAATTGTCTACCCTTTCAGCTTTCATAACAGTACGTCAGATCAAATAAATTATTCTGAAAAAGGTTATAAATGTCTATATGTAATGCACTTATAGTATATACAATACTGGCTCTTTTGTCTATGTACATGTGTCTCTAATCCAGAATGCCTCTGCTCGCATTCAAGCTAATGATGTGTTGACTAGGTCAGGCGCTGTTTTCAACTCAATCCGACAAGAATCCTGACTGGTTTATCAGCCCCATGCTCTCTTTAAGCGAGAAATAAGCAGTTCGCTTCTTCCAAACTGTTACAATGTTGTCATAAACATGCAGAGTTTGTGGGGATATTGCAATAATTTGGAACATCATAGTACATAATTATGATGATGATAATTTGGCTGTGTACCCTTTAATAAAATCTGCACTTCAACCACATTTGAATAGTTCGATTACAAATTTAAAATTATGGAGTATGGAGCCTAATCAAAAAATATATACTTTTGCCCCAAACATTATTCAGCTCCCTGTAGATCTACTATACATCTGCTTTGTGTTCATACAGATAGATAATTGCAATACATCTGATTTGTGTACATGTATCTACAGTGCGTCTGATTTGTGTACGTGTATCTACAATACATCTTACTTTTGATTTGATTCATAAATGATAGGCGGAAAATGTTTGGCCTGGGGGCCCCATTTTGTGAAAAGAAGCAGACCCTTGGGAGGAGGCAGCTGAAGAGCTAACTGCTGTAAATAACCGGCTGCCATTTTGCGCTTATCCCGGTGAGTAATGGGAACCGTGAAACGATACGTTTTGACAGAGGTCCCCCTTAATCTTGAGAAATCTGCGGCGCTCTTAATGGGAAACGATGACGAATAGGCAGTATTTCAGGGCCCGGTAATGGGAACGCGAGCCTCAGAAAGGGCGGGGGTGAGTTACGCCTTTTGGGTGGGCGGGAGCGTGAGTTACGGTCGCAGCGTATGGGACTGCCCCCCCCCCCCCTCTGGAGGTGGGCTGTGATTGATCTTACAGGCCGAGTGGCGATGACGTTTCTCCTCGGTCTGGGAGCGTGAAGGAAGGGCACGCTGTTACACACGCTGTTACACACGCTGTTACGCACGCTGTTACGCACGCTGTTACGCACGCGGGCTGTTACGCACGCGGGCGGGTGAAGCGTGGTGGCAGCGGCCGTTTGGGTTTCAGCAGCGTGTTCACGTCGTACCGTCACGTAGCGTTTACCTGAGCAGTGTTTACCTGTGCAGCATTTACCCGCTCCCGTCTGCGCTCAGTGTACCCGCTCCCGTCTGCGCTCAGTGTGCCCGCTCAGTGTACCCGCTCCCTTCTGTGCTCAGTGTGCCCGCTCCCTTCTGCGCTCAGTGTGCCCGCTCCCTTCTGCGCTCAGTGTACCCGCTCAGTGTACCCGCTCCCTTCTGTGCTCAGTGTGCCCGCTCCCTTCTGTGCTCAGTGTGCCCGCTCAGTGTACCCGCTCCCTTCTGTGCTCAGTGTACCCGCTCCCTTCTGTGCTCAGTGTGCCCGCTCCCGTCTGCGCTCAGTGTGCCCGCTCCCTTCTGCGCTCAGTGTACCCGCTCAGTGTGCCCGCTCCCTTCTGCGCTCAGTGTGCCCGCTCCCTTCTGCGCTCAGTGTACCCGCTCAGTGTACCCGCTCCCGTCTGCGCTCAGTGTACCCGCTCCCGTCTGCGCTCAGTGTGCCCGCTCCCTTCTGCGCTCAGTGTACCCGCTCAGTGTGCCCGCTCCCTTCTGCGCTCAGTGTGCCCGCTCCCTTCTGCGCTCAGTGTACCCGCTCAGTGTACCCGCTCCCGTCTGCGCTCAGTGTACCCGCTCCCGTCTGCGCTCAGTGTGCCCGCTCCCTTCTGTGCTCAGTGTACCCGCTCAGTGTACCCGCTCCCTTCTGTGCTCAGTGTGCCCGCTCCCTTCTGTGCTCAGTGTACCCGCTCAGTGTACCCGCTCCCGTCTGCGCTCAGTGTGCCCGCTCCCTTCTGTGCTCAGTGTACCCGCTCCCGTCTGCGCTCAGTGTGCCCGCTCCCTTCTGTGCTCAGTGTACCCGCTCCAGTCTGCGCTCAGTGTGCCCGCTCAGTGTGCCCGCTCCCGTCTGCGCTCAGTGTGCCCGCTCCCGTCTGCGCTCAGTGTGCCCGCTCCCTTCTGCGCTCAGTGTGCCCGCTCCCTTCTGTGCTCAGTGTACCCGCTCCCTTCTGCGCTCAGTGTTCCCTTCTCTCCCCTACACATTTCTTTCCTTGTGCCTGTGAGTATCTCCTCAGCTTAGGAGTGTGACCCCCCCTTCCTTGCCGAATGCCATGAGAACTCTCTTGTTGGTTTTCCTCGTCCCTTACTTCCTGTGTGTTTCTGATCTCTGGGTCCCTTACTTCCTGTGTGTTTCTGATCTCTGGGTCCCTTACTTCCTGTGTGTTTCTGATCTCTGGGTCCCTTACTTCCTGTGTGTTTCTGATCTCTGGGGCTCATGTTTTCAGGGGTTCACACACTGATCCCATGATTAATGAATGTTCCCTTCCCTTTAGCCCTGGACATGGTCCTCAGATGAAATCATTAACGAGGATAATTTCATTATGCAGTCCCATTACTAAATGTGCGCCTGCAATCGCATTCCCCCGGTCACAGACAGGGGGCGCTCCCGCGACTGGGCTCACTGAATTAATAGCATGTCAGCAGGTCAGGTTCTTCCACTCCGTGTTGCATTGTTTTAATAAGCATTTAGAGTCTGAACTTTTTTTTTCCTTTTTGAATTTACAAAGTAACCTCTTTCTGCCTCCACTGCCCGCGCCTGTTAAGTATTGACTCCCTAATCAAAGACGCAGATGAACAAACAAACATTCCGCAGATTTCAATGGAAGCCACACAATGAAGCCTAATAAAAGGGCTTCTGTCTGTCTGACAGGAGAGTGACGAGCTTTTTCTTCCGCCCGAACAATACACTGAGAACAGCAGAGCCGGGCTTAGCCCGGGGGGGGTGAAATTATGTTTATGTAATGAGCGCTTTTTCGAGACCTTCAGTCCCAGACGTAATTTTGTTTCATCTAAATTGCAGGCTTCCGGCTGAACAAGCTGCGATTACGCTGCTCTGTGGCTTTTCTCTCCGCTCTTCTGAAGAGCGGCGCGGAGTGGAAGTGGGCGTGGCAGGGCGCGAGTGTTTCGGAGCGCGTTCCCTCCCGCGTTTCCGAGCGATCGGGCGCCGGTCTCCCCCCCCCAGGGCGGCTTCGCGGCGCGCGCGTCCGTGGGATTGTGGGAAGGGCGCTCCTCGCCGTGGCGCTCACTGAGTAGCGGCTGAGGAACTGGAAGGTGGCGGATTTGCTGTCGCCCTGACCCCGAGCATAGCACTTAACGGAAAACGTCACCTTTAAACCTGTTCTTTTATGGCACATTGATCTGTCCACTGGTAATAGGGTCAGAAAACATGCCAGTTACTGCTTGCCAGTGTTCTATATATTACTCTCCGGTCTTTGAAGAATGTGCTGGGGTCAACTCGCTTTGCAGCTACACTCAATCACCGTGACAACCACTGAGGTGTTGCTGAATCAAACAGACATATTTAGGATGCGGAACATGGCAAGTAAGCCATCTAGACAACCATAACTTAAAGAAATAGTATTTTTTAATCCTCACCTGTGAAAGGGGTCAATAAAATACAATGCTACCAAATTAGGCTTTAGTAATGCTCGGTGTGAGTGGTTCTGAGAAGCACATGAAGAACACCAATGCAAAAATGAGTCACAATACCAGTATACCAACAGTGCTTACTGAACTAATGCTGGTTATGCCATTGCTGCAACACTTAATACTGAGGTCAGGTAAAGTAAGGCTCTGCTGGAGGTCATGGTAATACAGTGGCGATTACTGTATTCTGGGAATAAGCTATTGCTGATGATGAGGCGCAATGACCTGATTGGCTGATGCAGTGAGGTAAAGTAGCCTTATTGGCTGATACAGTTAGGTAAAGCACCCTAATTAGCTGATACAATAAGGTAAGGCAGCTTGATTGGCTGATGCAGTGAAGTCAAGCAGCCTGATTGGCTGATGCTGTGAAGTCAGGCTGATGCAGTTGAGTCCAGCAGCCTGATTGGCTGATGCAGTGAAGTCAAGCAGCTGGATTGGCTGATGCTGTGAAGTCAGGCTAATGCAGTTGAGTCAAGCAGCTGGATTGTCTGATGCTGTGAAGTAAGGCTGATGCAGTTGAGTCAAGCAGCCTGATTGGCTGATGCAGTGAAGTCAAGCAGCTGGATTGACTGATGCAGTGAAGTCAAGCCACCTGATTGGCTGATGCAGTGTAGTCCAGCAGCCTGATTGGCTGATGCAGTTGAGTCAAGCAGCCTGATTGGCTGATGCAGTGAAGTCCAGCAGCCTGATTGACTTATGTGGTGAGGTGATGTATTGTAACATAATGTACTGTAAAGGTGAACATGGGTGCAGACTCTTGTTCCACAGAAGTGAGCTGTGAGCTCTTCCTCCCTGACGTGGTACAGGGAATTGCGATCATGGAAAGACCTCCTTAAATATGTCTTGGAAGCTTTTGTGCTTTTAATGTTTGTACATGCCACACTCTCACTAATTAAGCAGCGGAGCTGGCCTCCCTAGCCGGGCTGTGGCTGGGGGGGTGGCTGGGCTGTGGCTGGGCTGGGGGGGGCACTGATGAGACCGCAGAGGGCTTCTCCTTGGGGATCCAGTGTCCCAGTGTAGTCCTTCGGCAGCTGCTGTAAATGCAGTCTTTCGGAACGGATATGAAATCACGACTGGTCCTTGAATCTTCCCTCCCTTTCCACTGTGATTTCCCCGCAGTGTCTTTAAAACTCGAGAGTTTCTGCAAAAGTCTGTCCCAGCCTTGGAGCTTTCACCCATAGAAACCCTTTTGCTGCGTTTCCTCTGTCTTGATTTGCATCAGACTAATGAAAACCCAGCGTGTGCACAGTCCAGTTCTTTTTAATATCTTAATGTTAAATGTTATGTGTTCTGCCACCGGCTCAATGGAACTCAACCCCGCTAACCGCTCTTCATTAGGACCGTTCACTTTCTGTCTCAATACAGTAATTTACTGTTAAAGACAGACACTGTTCCACAGAGCTGAACTCTTGCTTGTTTCCGCCAAATCAGTATCCTAATGGTCTTGTATGAACCAGAGTATACAGATAATGTCTAGGAATAAGACATATTTTTTCTTGATTCGGCTCTGTACTCTATAATTTTAGATTTGTATTCAAACTGTTCAGATGTGGTTAATGTGAACTTCCTCAGCCTTTATTTACTGATATTAATAAAAGCTAAGAATGTGCCCTTTAACAACATGTGAATTGTTTGAGTACAAATCTAAAATTTTGATAATATACTTGTGTTATGTATGTGTGATTTCAAAATGTAGAAACCAATTGTTAGTTCAGTGGCAGAAATAGATTGAATCCTCAGTCAGTATTCTCAAAAACAATGTCTAATTTATTCCATGAGTAGACTGTGCACATGTTGTTTGGATGATTGCCTTGATCAGGTCAGAGAAAATGAGAGGGACAAAGCAATCTGACAAACGCACCTCTAATGTGACATACCCTCACATCTGAACAGCTGGTGTTAGCAGTGTTAAGCACAAAACAATTATGCAATTATTCCATTCAAAGCTGTTATGTAGGCTACTTATTCCATTAACAATAGGTTCAGATATCTCCCTGAATTGGTGGAATGTTAGTTTTATCTACTTACATAACCAGCATACAGACAAAGTAGATGCACAGTAAAATGGTCAGTGTTAAAGCAACTCTTACAGAGTGCATATGGTCCTGTATTGGACTCACATGTACTCTGTTAGAGTTGAATCAACACTGGACTTTTTACTGTGTATACTGTATCTATCTAAAACAGAAACAAACCCGTGGTCCTAACGCAAGGGAGGACTGTCAGTAAAACCTTCAACCATGCATGCATGAAAGATGCATGAATATGGGAGCTCTGCACAAGAACTCATATTCAAACTCATCATCACAGTAGCAGTTACAGCCCTGGGTGTGAAATCAGACCTTAACTGTGCCAGGGCATACTGTGCCCAGTGCAGACTGTGCTAAGGCAGACTGTGCCCAGTGCAGACTGTGGGCCAGCACAGATCGTGCCAGCGCAGACTGTGATAAGGCAGACTGTGCCAGGGCATACTGTGCCAGTACAGACCAGGCCAGTGCAGACTGTGTCAGTGCAGACCAGGCCAGTGCAGACTGTGCCAGGGCATACTGTGATAAGGCAGTCTGTGCCAGTGCAGACTGTGCCTGGGCATACTGTGCCAGTGCAGACTATGTCAGTGCAGACCAGGCCAGTGCAGACTGTGCTAAGGCAGACTGTGCCAGTGCAGACTGTGCTCAGTGTAGACTGTGCTCAGTGCTGTCTGTGCCCAGTGCAGTCTGTGCTCAGTGCAGTCTGTGCCCAGTGCAGACTGTGCTCAGTGCAGACTGTGGGCCAGTGCAGACTGTGGCCAGTGCAGACTGTGCTCAGTGCAGACTGTGGGCCAGTGCAGACTGTGCCAGTGCAGACTGTGATAAGGCAGTCTGTGCCAGGGCATACTGTGCCAGGGCATACTGTGCCAGTGCAGACTGTGTCAGTGCAGACCAGGCCAGTGCAGACTGTGCTAAGGCAGACTGTGCCAGTGCAGACTGTGCTCATGCAGACTGTGTCAGTGCAGACTGTGGCCAGCAGCCCCATGTAATCTCAAAGAGGGAGGGTTGGGTTGACAAAGTCACATCAGTCAACAGAGGGGGAAGTCTGCCAGGGTCAGGAAATCCTCACTTTCAGACCATAGATGTTTTTGGAGCTCCTGGCATTTGGCTTTACGGGTGAAAATTCTCTCCTGTCAGCTGTCAAAGTGTGCTGATGTGTGTGTGCTTATGACTTACAGGTTTACACACGCACACACACACACTGTACAAGGCCTCTGCCTCTGGTTTTGACATTTAGGGCCTGAAAATCAGTATTTCCTGTTTAATCATCAAGGTAAAAAAAAATTCACAGCCCCGAGTTTAGCGCAAAATGGCAGTGCCATGACTGTGCAACGGAGCTGCCGATTTGCTGAAGGAAAATGAGGGGCAGTTGGACATACAAATTTTGGGGGACCCCTGTGAGATTCTGTACACCCCTGGAGTTTATGGATGACATTTTGGTAATGGAATTGTTCTTTCCCACCTGTGCACCTCTAGTGGAAGACAAGTATTCTGCAAGAGTCCCCTTTGAGGCTTGGGATCGACCCAAAATCCTGCCTTTGTGCAGAGCAGTCTATGAAGACACAACAGGGCAGCCGTGCTAATGAATTATTTAGCTTCAAAGTGAGAAACGTGGATGTGTGCCGTTGTGTTCCTCTCTGCGGATGGCTGTCGCAGCTGGCTTCAGGCGCTCGGTCTGGGGGATATCCATGCTGGACTCATTATTGCCAGGCTCAAATGCGCCTCCTATACGCGAATGCGCTGCCATTTTGACAGAAAACGGAACGGACTGGTTGTAATGTTAGTGTGAGATGGGATTGCAGATAACGGGTAATATTTCTCATGTTTTTAATAAGGAGAGCTATGATGACCAGCTGAGGTCAGGTCCATTCCTAAATGTATTGTCTTTCACACTGCCTGAACAAACACCACTTTTCAGGAAAAAAAGAAAAAATGTATAGGACGTAAGATCATGGCCTGTGCTGCTCTTGGGAAATCAAATTCAAATTATTAGTATTTATAAAATGGCATGTTTATGAATACTAACCACTAGGATACCACAACAAATGCCAGTTATTGTCCCTTCAGAATAATAGAGACTAAGTTGCCCAGGGGAGTGTTCGCCAAAGGAGGACGAAAGCGGATGTGTCATTTTAATTTCTTTTATTTTTTGGTTTCTAACCCCTTGGCTGTTGTATAACCCACCTGGTCGTTCTCATGACTGCCTGCATCTCTGCCACTCTCCTGAATGTCATAGAGCTAACGTATCGCTCTCCAGGGCTAACGTATCGCTCACTCAGGGCTAACGTATCACTCCGCAGGGCTAACGTATCGCCCCCAGGGCTAACGTATCGCTCCTCAGGGCTAACGTATCGCTCCCCAGGGCTAACGTATCGCTCACTCAGGGCTAACGTATCGCTCGCTCAGGGCTAACGTATCGCTCACTCAGGGCTAACGTATCGCTCCCCAGGGCTAATGTATCGCTCCCCAGGGCTAACGTATCGCTCCCCCCCAGGGCTAACGTATCGCTCCCCAGTGCTAATGTATCGCTCCTCCCCAGGGCTAACGTATCACTCCCCAGGGCTAACGTATCGCTCCCCAGGGCTAACGTATCGCTCCCCAGGGCTAACGTATCGCTCCCCAGGGCTAACGTATCGCTCCCCAGGGCTAACGTATCGCTCCCCAGGGCTAACGTATCACTCCCCAGGGCTAACGTATCGCTCACTCAGGGCTAACGTATCGCTTTGCAGTGCTAACGTATCGCTCCCCAGGGCTAACGTATCGCTCCCCAGGGCTAACATATCGCTCTCCAGGGCTAACGTATCACTCCGCAGGGCTAATGTATCGCTCCCCAGGGCTAACATATCGCTCCCCAGGGCTAACGTATCGCTCCCCAGGGCTAACGTATCGCCCCCCAGGGCTAACGTATCGCTCCCCAGGGCTAACGTATCGCTCCCCAGGGCTAACGTATCGCTCCCCAGGGCTAACGTATCGCTTCGCAGGGCTAACGTATCGCCCCCCAGGGCTAACGTATCGGTCCCCAGGGCTAACTTATCACTCCTCAGGGCTAATGTATTGTTCCCCAGGGCTAACGTCTAATATAGCACTCATCCAGGTGAACAGCAGCAAAATCCTCTGACTGAGAACATATCTGCTATGTTTTTAACAACCTCTGGGTCTTTAGTTAAAGCTACATCTTTAGCATCAGCTGCATTTTTTCTATTTCGTTTAGGCTACACATTTAGCATCCACAGCAGCCTCAGTCTCAGTTAGTGTGTATGGCCTGGCCTTTGGGAGCAGTCTCTGGAAGGGGAACCTGTCACTGAGGAGACTGATCCCTCGTGGCCCCGTCAGCGGCCTGCTGTGTCTCTGAGCTTTGATATCTCGCTCCTCTGGGCACAAACATTGAGCGCTGTCTCAAGGGTGCCCACTAGCAGTCGATCTGCTCAAGAGGACAGGATGGCAGCTTTTAGCAGACTGCAGTTCAGTCAGTCAAAAGTTGATGTGCGTGTGACATTCTGGACCCGCCTGACCTTCGGCTGCTGAGTGAGCATCTTCCCCAGGCCAGAACGGTTGTGTCTGAGAGATATGGAGGATTACGGGCGCTGGGTTTTGGTTCAGCACTTGATATAAATGTGACGTTTTGACAAATCTCTGTCTTTCTCAGTCTCAAATGCTGGTAAGAATGATTTGTTGCGTTAGAGTCGGATACTATGCAATTTAGTCAGAGTCTGAGATGGAGGATTAAGACAGTAAGACAGTATTATTAAAGTATGCAAGCTGATTCAGGAAGGGATCAGAGTTGTGTGTGATGCATGTCCCTGATTGGGCCTATACTTCTCTGTCCCTTTCTGATTGGACTTACACTTCTCTGTCCCTTTCTGATTGGACTTACACTTCTCTGTCCCTTTCTGATTGGACTTACACTTCTCTGTCCCTTTCTGATTTGAAGTACAGTATTCTCTGTCCTTGATTGCCATAGGGAGACCTGGCCATTATTGAGTGCAATGTTGAGTGAGTTCTGGACATGGTCTTCAACAGAGTAGACTTCTGCAACATCTTGTGGTTTTAAACATCCAAAAAACCAGCACTGATGCAACACAAAACAATCCTATGATATAGCACTCCTGTTTGATATCTGAAAACTATATTAGCTACAGTTAGAGCTCTGTTATTCCAAACTCTTTCATTATTGTGGTCATGAACCCAATTTTAATGCCCAAAACATCATAAATACGGATTTATAATCTAAGGAAATTTACTATACAAACATAAAAAACATATATACGACAGGAAAGAAATTTCCATTGTTATTTTTATTACATTTTAAGCAAATAAAATCTCTATGGACAACAGTGCGTCATGCAGTTAAGCAAATTGATGCAAAATGAAGAGGAGAGTTGGAGGTTCATTTTGTGTTTAAAATGGTGTATTAAGCATTTGATGGTGTGGGCTGAGAGACTGTCTCATGGTCTCTTCTGTTAGAGCTGGCCCACCAATAAAGACCTGTGTTACAGCTGGCCAGCCAATAACGACTGGTCTCATTAGATGGGGAGTGTAGCTCTGGAATGCAGAATCGGGAGCTGTGACACAGCTGTGAGCTGCAAGCCTTTCCAATGAGAGCAGCAGCGGGCGAACAGTGTAAAGGATGGATTCCTGTCAAAGAGAACAGTTTGAGCAGCAGGGTACTTGGTTAGGACATAAAGCTATGGTGAAGTGGGGGAACTATGCATATAAAGGGTGTGATTCCTACACCGTTCCCCTTGATGTGGATGAAAATACCTTCAAATTAAGGCTGACAGTCTACACTTTAGCTTAATATTCATTCTTTCATTGTTATCCAGTGTGCTGTAGTACAGAGCCAGAACAACAAAGACTGTGTCGCTGTTACAGTACTTTCTATACTGCATTGCATATATACTATAGTATATATATACACAATGCAGTCATTAAAGCATGTGGTTTTTATGGATGTGAATCAATAAGTGAATGAATAAATGAATGAATGAATGAATGAATGAATCAATTTTATTTTATTCTCGTGTCATGCCACCTAAGTGGTCCATCCCAAATGGGATTACATAACACCAGATTATAATAATATATAAGACACAAAGACTTCCTGGTCATATACCATAATAATACAAACTTAATGCAACAAACATAGGACCCCATAGGTACCTACACAACGTGCTTTCTTAGTGTCCATGCTTTATCTAGAAAATCCACAAAGGCAAATGCTTCCTTCTCCCACAGGCCTTTCATTATTTCAGAACCTTCCATCAAAAATCATCAAAATGTTCACTGTTGATCTTCTTAAACAAACGCAATCTCAGATCATGATACAGAGGACAGTACAAAACGAAGAGCAATTCATTTTCAGTTTCATTGGACCCACATAATGCCTGTCCTGTTCCTCAGTGCCGACGTGAAGCAGCAGTATTCCAGACCTGATCCTCTCCTCTTCGGCAGGATTATATTTCACACAACTTTCAGTACTGAACTCATTTTTAATTTTCAGTTTTGGCTTATTCCATTTTTTAGTGGCCCATTGTCCTTTAAACTGCTGAAAAACAGCAATTTAGTAATACTAATATGAACTACATGTGGTTGTATTGTAACTATCAAATACATTCAGTGCGTTGGGAAGTGACAGGAACAAGAAACAGCTTTTTCCCCCACAGTTGGACATTTAGGTCAAAGACTCTGAGGTACTTTCATATTTGGCCCTCATGCCCCAGAGCCTGTAAGACAGCAATGAGAAGACAGGAAATGTGTTCATTATCTCCTTCTGTGGTTTTTTCCATGTACTTGGCTCTTCTGGGGCAGATCGGCGTGCAGAATAACAAGTTGGACTTAGAGGAAGTGCTTTGGACAGCCGTGTCAAACGCTCCACTGCACACCTGAACCTCTGCTGTGTCCTCCCCTTGACAAGTGTAACAGACCTTCAGGGCTCTCTCTCGCTCTCTCTCTCTCTCTTTCCCTCTCTCTTTTTCTCTTGCTCTCTCTCTTTCTCTCGCTCTCTCTCCCTCCTTCTCTCTATAAACCTGGTGAGATTTAGGACCCTCGCCCGCCCTTAGCGGGAGAGCTCCGCATTGTGGAAGTATCAGGCATCCTTCTGTGCGCAGGGAAGGGAAGTGAGCAGAGAGAGAGGTGTGTCTGTATGTGTCTGTGTGTGTCTGTGTATTTTGTCCTTTAGGCAGGGAGGGATTATGGAAGGCTACAGCAGCTCTGTGCAGTGGCATCATCACTGCTGTAGTGCCTCAGGCTTAGCCTGTGGTATGCTAGGCTAGTTCCAGATAATAATGCTCGTTTCATGCCCTTATTTGTAGATTTGAGACCTAGGTCAAATAGTTACTTTAGCCCTTCAGACCCCAGCAAAATATTAGCAGATGTCTGACAATTTCTAGAAAAAAATAAAATAAAATTTCACCAATAATTACAACAGAGTTTGACTTCTATATGATATGATTGTGTGTTTTATTCAATTTAGTCAGTAGTCAATGTGTTTATAGAACATTCTCAGGGATCTGCAAAAGTGTTTTCAGCATTTAAACAGTTTTTGAGTTTTGACCCAGTTCTGCTAGACCAGTTAGCTAGGACCATTTTATTTCCCACATTCTCTAACTCAAAGACGGAAGAGAACCGGTGTAGTGGTCTAAGGTGTGAAACTGGGAATTGAGCTTGCAAACCAGACGGTTCTAGGTTCAGAACCCATGAGGTGGTACCACGGTTGAACCTACAACAGACTCTACCCTGTAATAATACACAAGGAACGTTAGCTGAGTAATTCTGTCTGACTGCAAGCTGAGCAAATTAATCATTTAAAAAGCGGCCTTTATTCATGCAGTGGATGCTTGCACGGACCCAGAGCCGCTGTGCTGCGCCTGTTCCCTCACGTTTGGTCTGACTCTCTGTGTTACATGGCGTGGAAAGCCTCAGAGCTCCGACCCGTTAACAGAACAAACCGCTGAAGAGCTCTCGAAAGGAAGGCGCACTCTGGCGTGCGAATGGATCATTCCGGAAGTCAAGATTCCGGAAAATGGAACGCACGGTACAGCCGTGCGGTGGAGTTATTTATTTATGTGTGGAGACGGGCGGTTGGAATCTCGCTCTGGGGCGTATGTGGTGAATCGGTGGTATGGTCTGTAAGATCGGCGTGCTGTGATAGACGCGTTTACGCGCTAGTTAGAGAAAGAAGCCTGGTGTGAGCTCCGCTGAATGAGGTCACATGTAATGTAGATCGCACGGCGTCTCGCTGGCTGTTTGAGGGGTCAGTTGTAAAATTTGCTGGGATTAACTGGAATGAGTCCTCCAGAGCCTGATAGTTATTATTTTTGTTTTTCCTTTTGATTGGACAAAGCATAGCCTACATTTTCCTGTGTGCGTTAAAGTAAAGAAAATATTAGCCCAGGTAGAGGCCTACCCTCAAAGTCTCGCTGTAGAGCAGAGATTCCCAGACTTTCTGTCACCACAACCAATTTAATGAGCAAATATAGTTCATTTAATTCACCCCTTCATTAAAATATAGTTTAGCATATCCTCCTGATACCTGGCAATAAAAAGTAAATACTATGTGTGTCTTTGTTGACAAAAACATGTTGCAGTGCAAAGTTTCCAAAAATATTATTTTATTGAATGCCCCTTACCGTATATGTTTCTGCAAAGTGGTGCAACAATTTTGTTCATGAGGTTACAGAGGATAAAAATTAATTTTTGGGGTCTTAGTGCTGGTATGTTCAAACGTAGGGTTTTAAGATCTTTATGCCAGCACACCTGGATGTGTGTGGTTTAGCTGAGCTGGTGTGAGGGCCTCTGGGAGTTTTTCTGGCCTCGGGCTGAGGAACAGACGGCAGATTACGAGGCTTCACCATCGCGTGCTACAGCAGAGCCACAGAGCACAGAGACGGCTGACCTAGGATCAGTCTTCCCCAGCCATATCCTGCCCTTCTCCATTATGAGCTAAAAGACAAACTGATCCGAGATCAGCGCTTCCACTCTAGGGTGCTCCATATATGCGGGTAATCTGTGTTTGTATTGCAGATCACGAACTCATACTCTTATCGTGACCACTGTGGGAACCTCTGTAGATGATTATTAATAATTAACTATAAGGGTGTTTGGTGCTGTTCTGCATGCTGGAAGAAACCAATTTGGGCGAAATTTCCATGTTGATAGAGTTTCCACTCAAGGGTACTTTACTGAAGAAAATAAATGGAAGTAAATGTGTGTGTGTGTGTGTGTGTGTGTGTGTGTGTGTCTGTCTGTGTCTGTGTGTGTGTGTGTGTGTGTGTGTCCTCGCACATTGCAGGTCCATCCATGAGAAATCCACACAAACCTAACCATTCTCCTGTCAGTCATCTCTGTGATGCTGCAGGTTAAACCTCAACTTAAATAAAACATCCAGAGTCACTGGGGTCCACTGGCTGAATGCCAGCCCTATGAGTTCATTTAAGGCCAGCACTGCCCGCAGTCCACTCCAGTGTCTAAACCCCAGGGAGCATTAACCATGCAGCTGAACCGCCGGGGGATGGGAGCAGGACGCTGCTCTCATTGTGATGGGCTTGCTGCACACGTGGTGGACGCGTTTAATAGTCAGGGTGTTTTAATGGGGCTGCGTGTAATGAGAGGAAAGATTAAGCCCCATTACAGGGATGACTGTATCCCTCTCCTCACCAGGCAGTACTGCTGAATAAACTTTATGAGACCGGGTCTGGACCACACACTGAGATTCATGCGCTAGCTGTGGATATGGAAAAGATGCTCAACTTGAATTACCAAAGCAAACATACAGAAGTATGGGAGGGTAATATATGTCAAAAAGCAACCAACACAGCAGACCCTGAACAAGGCTTCTGCTGAGCAAATGGATTAATAAAAAAATGTATGTGAATATTTAGTATCCTGGGTACCTAGAGAGCATTTATTAATCTGATTTTAGAAACCTGTGGAAATGTGGCCAATTTAAAAATCACAAATGTCAGGAAAAAAATAGCCCCTAACATTCATGGTAAAATAAATTGTGTGACCAGGGGTCCCCAAAACACGTTTATCTCACGGCCGCTTAGAGTAATCCCCACCTCAGTAACCCTTCTTCCTCATGAGTTCCAGTCAGGAAGCCCATCTCTACTGCCCCCTGCTGGTTAAACACTGAACGTCTTCTGATGCTGAAGACCTGGGCCCTGTTTCACAAAGCAGGATTACTGAGTTAGCTGGATAACTGCACTGAGTAAAACCCTGTATCACAGAGCAGGATTACTGAGTTAGCTGGATAACTGCACTGAGTAAAACCCTGTATCACAGAGCAGGCTTACAGGGTTAGCTGGATAACTGTGCTGAGTAAAACCCTGTATCACAGAGCAGGTTAACTGAGTTAGCTGGATAACTGCACTGAGTAAAACCCTGTATCACAGAGCAGGATTACTGAGTTAGCTGGATAACTGCGCTGAGGACCCAGGACCCTCCCTGATCTGGAACATGGACTGAAGTAAAAAGAGCAGTTCTGAATTTCATGCAATGCAGTTATCCAGCTCAATCAGTAATCCTGCTTTGTGAAGTACCCCCCTAGTGACTGAAAAGGCCATGAGAAGGTTAATGCAAGGATGATATAACTCAACCCCCCCCCCCCCCCCCCTCCACCACGCTGTGCTTTCTCTCCCACCCCCCACTCATCCTCATCCCATCCCCCCACACCCGCCCCCCCCTCGGAACACTCCTCCTTTTGCACTAATTCCGGTTATGATATTTTTATGGGTCTGACTGATGGTGTTTTATGGTTATATGCTTTTCTTCTTCGGAGTTGTAATGGGTCTAATCTGCGTGTAATTCTGTAGAGATGCACCAGTACCGATGTTCCTCGGCCGACCGTGATGCCGAGCGCGATTAAAATGATTCGCTGGCTGCTGATGCGTTTTTAAAAAGGAGAAATGTGCACGACCTTCTACACACAGCACTATAAAACCCGCTATCCTACCGCCACCATCGCCTTCTGCCGGGACCTCATCATGTGTAAACGTCCTCTCATAGGAAGCCATTGTATTTCTATATCGCCCTCTGGTGTCCATCATCCACCAGCGCTCTGAGTGATCAGATCTGTGCAAACTAATGACTTATTGAACCTTTTTATGCCAGTAAAAAAAGAAGGATGTAAATTTGCATTGTTGCATCTAATAGCACTAAAACTACAGATTCGGTATTTGATAGATAAGTGGCTTAATCTTGATAGTCCTGAACAAAGGTTTCCTGCAAAGAAAAAAAGAAAAGGCTTGTGAATTTGACAACTGGCTGGTGGACTGTGGGGAAGTGCTTTTGCTGTAACAGGCTGATCAATCTAAGCCACAGAGGCATGTTTGCTGGCACAAAACTTATTTTTTTTGGCAAAGCCATTTGTTTATAGCATTGTTTTATTAGGTTTTTACTGCAGTTTTATGAAATAATAAAGTTTTATTCATAAAGTTTTTATATCTGTGCGCCATGTTTATTCATACACACGAGTTTGTGTTTGTCCCTGTTTTTATCGCCAGCCTCGATGCCCGCCAACCTTTCCCTTTGGTCTTTAAGTGCTGGTGTAAAACAGGAGCTGTGCCTACGCACCGATCTCAAGGCCATGCGTAATGGAGACACCCACCGCTTAACATCCACCTCCCAGAGCCGTCCTCAGCCCTCTGAACCCACTACACACACAGTGAGGCTGAGTACCGTTAGCGTACTGCTAACGGAAACAAACACACTGAGGCTGAGTACCGTTAGCGTGCTGCTAACAGAAAAAAACACACTGAGGCTGAGTACCGTTAGCGTGCTGCTAACGGAAACAAACACACTGAGGCTGAGTACCGTTAGCGTACTGCTAACGGAAACAAACACACTGAGGCTGAGTACCGTTAGCGTGCTGCTAACGGAAACAAACACACTGAGGCTGAGTACCGTTAGCGTACTGCTAACGGAAACAAACACACTGAGGCTGAGTACCGTTAGCGTGCTGCTAACAGAAACAAACACACTGAGGCTGAGTACCGTTAGCGTGCTGCTAACGGAAACAAACATACTGAGGCTGAGTACCGTTAGCATACTGCTAACGGAAAGCCCGTTAGCGTACTGCTAATGGAAAGCGCCCAGCTCCTGTGTTATGGCCCTGGTTTATGGTTCCAGTGCGCTGTTCAGGACGGGCCGCCAATAGAGAACGGTGAAATAAATATGCGCGCGACTGGAGCAGGCAAGAAAGCCATCCGGGGGTACAGGCACGCTGGTTCTTCTGAGAACGTAGCTGGCCAGGTCCGGTGTCATTTCTACTGTAAATCTGGGTAATGCCCGTATGCTCAGCAACACTGCAAGGCACTCTGGGAGAGAGTCTCTGCTAAATCAATGTGGCGTGATTAAACTGGATAACTGCAGATACTGTACATTGATCGGACAATCTCTACCGGCGCAGTGCAGCGTCTGTTTACTGCACTTGGTTACATACATGGAAGCATCTTTAAAACAGGACGCCATATGGCATTGATCTATGTCCAACATGTATCTGCATACCAGATAGCAATAATATTATAGACATGTAAACCACACTCTTATAAAACGGATTAATTTTTATCTCTAACTCAAAAATATGTCATTTATGAAATGCATTCATTTAGTAATATAGGAGGCCCATTAAAATATCCAAAGAAGGTATCTGTGGAAGGGTAGCTCTTTGCACCATGACAGTGCTGCGTTTTGAACCGTGAAAAGATGATTCTGAATTATGCATCTTGGCGTGACTTCTTGGAATGCCCACTGTGACGTTGCTAAATTCCCTAGCCGTGCTGTAATTCTCAGTATGGAAAATGTGATGTTCTGATGTTCTTCTCTGTTTCTTTCACAGGGCATCTTCCCAGCTAGCTATGTTCACTTGAAGAAGGCGATTGTGACCAACAGAGGGTAAGTACCTCTTACTGAATTACGACAAGCGCTTTTTTATTCCAGGATGAAAGTGAGAAGGAGAGGTTCTGGCATATCATTTATTCATTAATCTTCTTTCCTGTTACTCGTTCTCTGCTGTCTGCGTGCTCTGGTTTCACCTCCGGGTGTCCCTTTCCCACGTGATGGATTCTGTCTTCCGTCTGCCGCCTCTAAGTGCTGCTTATTTACATCTGAATCGGGATTTACCGTCGTCCAGATCGCAGAGCCATAGAGCGGCTCAGAGACGAGCACAGAGGCGCGATAGCCAGACCGGGGGGACGGCTCGGACGAGCGTGGGCTGGCCAAACTGTCAGCGCGCTCCGTCTCTCCCCCGACACCAGCTTCCCCCACGTCTGTTCAGTCTGTTTCGTGTGTTTGAACCCCAACACACACACACACACACACACACACACACACGTGTGTTTCCGTGCAGTTGAGAGCTAGCCCAGGGTAGTTCTTCCACAAAGATAACAGAGCGTAACGATGCCAGTTCTTCAAATCTGCATATTAATGTCTCCCTGGATGTAACTATTTTTCCAACCATATACTCCCATATCCTGAAGTGGAAATATAACGTTGTGAATACAGTTATCCAAGGCTGTCTGCTTATCGGGAAGCTGAAGGGAATGTTAAAAGGTAATTATTTCAACGCGTAGAACGCTGTTCTTCTTTAACATCAATTACCCCTTGTGGGTTATCAGTGTTCTGTGTTTTTTTAAATTATATTTCTGTTTAATCTAAAATACTCTTACCCCTTTATACAGATTAAGCAGGCATACTTATGTTTACCCTGACAAGTCGGGGAACCAGAAGGCCTAACAAGACTTCTTTATCCCTTGGATTTTGGAGATGTGCTGTTTAGAAGTGCGTGTGTTCCGCATTTGCCTGCGGGTATGAATGAGTTGGCTCACGAGAGCCAATTTGCAAACGGTGATTCACTGCAGCGTTGCACCGAGCATTAACAGCGTGGTATCCACTGGCACTCTTATGCTGGTATACCGTCTGGAGCGTAGCGTGTTAAATTAAAATGGAATTACTGTGATAGGAAGTGAACAACATTACGCTATGTTTTTTATTTGTGATGATACAAAGCCAGCGTCTGTTGTTCCTCTAAACTGAAGTGGATAACAGTATGGTATGTTTTTTTCCCCCTGACAATCGAGCTTTTGAGGTATTACTTCATGTTGAATTATTTTCCTCATGGTTTATTTAATTAGGCAATGTCTAAGGATGGCAAAACCAAATTAATGTGAAGCACAAACAATCACTTAAGGTGTGTTTTCTATTTGCATACTGTAGAAACTCTTTCAAAAATATTTCACTGAAAGTGAACATTTTCAAGACAACAGCTTCATGATTAGATTCTCTGTATTACGATATAATGAAATATGATCATGACACATTATTATAATTTTTATTAAAATGTAGTGTATAAAATTATATAGTAGACAGCTATATAAATATTTAAATTCATTGCTATTATTTTTCTCCTCTCATATTTTACTTAATAATGTACTTATTAATTAATCATCAAATGGGAAAAGTGCTGCAGTTTGACAGAAAATTTCATTAGATTGTATCCCAAAAGAATTACTGACATTGTTATTTGTTTGTTAATTGAATTGTACAGTAAAGCAAAATTGACTCCTTGTGTCAATGGGAATAAGACAACTGGCTGAAACACATTGAGCGGTTCCTGGGTAGTGGTAATTATGAGCTCAACAGCTTCTGTCCTGGTGCCAGCCAAATAAAGTGCTAAATTACGGAGTGTGGGCGGTAAGGAGTGTGCAGTAGGACGCAGGCAAACGGCTCGTCGTTTGTGACAGAACCCTGACGGCTTTGTGTGAGAGTTCCGTTGTAGTCCATTTGTGAAAGAACCATGGCGGCTTTGTGTGAGAATTCCGTTGTAGTCCATTTGTGAAAGAACCATGGCGGCTTTGTGTGAGAATTCCGTTGTAGTCCATTTGTGAAAGCGTGTTTTTCAGGGTCTTTTTTTGTATGTTCCTTGTGGAAAAAAAGCCTTTTAATGGAGATTAAATTATCACTTTAGATCAACAGCAGAGGATTAATTTGTTAAATAAGGGACACAGCACTGTTCCAATGTACTCCCAAGTTTGAAAATACAGCTATTTAATATGCATCTGCATAATGTTTTGAAAGCTTTGTTTTTAAATTCTGATTAATCGCAGATAGGAGCATCCTGATTTGCATAACCTTATTAAATTAAAAGCACAGAGTCCCGAATTAATTGAAATTACAATCCTTTTCTTCTCCGAAAGTCCCTCACGGGGAATTTAAAAGATAGAATCTCGGTCTCAATACATTTCATTAATGTTAACATCCTTCACAATCCACGTCCTGATAGGAAGTACTGTCTGGTTACTGTGGGAGTTCTCTTCCAAACAGACTGCGCAGTCCACTCGCAGCGATGCAGCAAGTATGAAGTGTGACACACATGCTTTAGTTATCGGTTCTGTAACTATTAAAAGGCCACAGTACACTCAAAGTCAAATGAAAGTTGATTCAGGGTTAAATCAAATGTAACAGTTGCTCTCCTGCCCTGGAACGAATCTGTTTTCCTGTTCACTTTTCAGCAAATGTCTACAGAGGCACCTTTACAGACTAGACCTAAAATTTTCTTTTTAATATTAAAAACACTTTTTTGTCTTGCTCTCAGAGGCCTTGATGAACTTTTGCTCTGAACTTTTGCTCTCCAGCTCTTGTCAGCCTGGTGTTATTCCCAGCTCCTCACGTACTGCCATTTGGGCTGAAGCCCTTGGCGTCACTATACCGATGCAGAAGAGTCCTTTGGCATCACTTCCTGATGCCCTAGGCATCCCCATAGACTATAATAGAAACCCTCAGCATCTTATGCTTACCCCAAAGGTAAACATGTTATATGGACGTCAAGGGTAAAAGGGAATAGTGCACCTTGCCATATTTTAACATAATCGAAATCACAATGCAATATTAAAGTAATGACTTCATAAAATTAATTTGTGAAAGCTGGCAGCAGTCGGACCGGGGGGAGCATTTTAAACTTTAACGTTAACGAATGTCTTCCATTTGTTACTCTGACCGGACATTATATTGATTGGTTGATTGATTGATTGAAATTCTTTATTGATCATTAAAATACAAGTGCCCCCTCTAGCCAGAGATGCCCCAGATACAGAAATCATCAAAAGGATAAAAACACAATAAAGCCCAAAGGCTTATTTACATTGTGGTCCTTTTTTGGGGGGTGGGGTGGGGTATGGAGGGTGTTAATTGACCGGTCGGGACCACAAACCATGTGCAAATATTTTGAAAGCCGGACATTCCGGTGGAAAGCCTGGACGTCCGTCAGCCCTGCCCTTGGCATCAACGTGAATCACAGACGGTTTCCATTGAAGTCTGTGGGATGCCTAGGACATCCAGAGGTGGCATCACAGGACTCTGTGTCAGTATGGTGAAGCTGAGGGCTTCTGTCCTAACATCCATATATGATGAGTTGGGAATGAGCCCAGGTTGCTCTTGTTGTAATGTCTGCTTTGTATGTGAGATGTAATTTTCTAACTTGCTTTACTAAAAATCTCTATCAAACGACTGAATTTTAATTGTAGATTGTCTATGAGTCCAAAAGGGACCACAAGCAGACTATGCAATCTCAGAGTTGATTTTGCACTGAGCAGAGAGTGAGATTGTGCTGATATGGATGCTTTGTAATGAAGGTACCTGACACTGACCATTGGGCAGTTGTAGTACTGATGGCTCAGTTGTTAGCCGCAGTGAGAACAGCTTCATATTTTCATTTTACTGCAGGTTGTCTGCAGGAAAACAGCAAATGCTTTTTTTCCCCCCAAACTTGACAAATAAAATAAGGTGGTATTTCTTGTGTAAATTTAAGATTTCCACGCAAAAACACTCCAAAAACTGAATTATTACTAAAAATACATTTGGATAATTTTTGCAGTAGATATTAATAGAAATGCTGGCATTCATCCAGGGATTAAAACATATGAAGAGCAGAGATTAGTGCTGTCATTTCTGTGTTGTGTTAGTGCAGGGTCACATTGTTTCACATACTAAAAATGTAATCTGATCAGCGCTAACATTTGGACAAACTGAGTTCACTCAGTTATTGCAAAATCTAATTTATTGTTTCTTTTTTTAATCTCTTTTTATGTCCCATGGTTTTCTACTGGAAAAAAGGACTCCTTAGAAACAGTAATATGGAGTCAATAATAGTATTTGTACTCCTTTATTCATCCAAATACTGAAAAGTTTTGAACGTAAAGCTTTATTGCCGAGCGTCCCAGTATAACATTTGCACAATGCACAACATGCGTACAAACTGCGTGAGTGCGGGATTCATAAAAAGGGCCACGGACGCATACACAGAGTGCATGTACGGAGGTGTACAGGTGTAATGACTCGCAAACAGGATCAATAAACACTGCTCTTGGATGCTTTTTTTATCCTGCTGAGTTCCTGTGTGGGTTTCTGCCAATATTTGGCAATATTTGCCAATATTTGCACTTTGACTTGCAGTGAATTCCAGAATTGCGCCTTTTCTCCCCAAATTACGTTTGGCCGGTTAGTTTTAGCTAAATTTGCCAAACGGTGTCTCTGAGCAGGAAAATAATCTCATTTCAGTTGCGTTTCAGACGATTCAGACCAATGCTGACTGAATCCCGCCACTCTGGCCTCCTTCCAGCTGAGCTGGAAGGTGTGCCCAGTGCGCAGTCAGTCACTGGCTGCAGACAGGCAGCCGGCACCCGATTGGCCAGATGGATCACACTGAACCAATGACCTCCAACCTTCCTTCTCTTGGTGATGCTACAGCCAATCAAGCGCCTCCCCATGGGGCCTCATGGTCAGGGTTAGCTTTTGACACCGAGCCATAGCGATGGCCCTGCTCTGTGAAGCAGTGCTTTAACAGGCCACTGCATGCTCCAGTCCACTGGCTTCTCCTGAAATGATGCTGTTTACTGTACAGCCTGTACAGCATCTTGTGGTCTTTTTACAGTTTAATTGTTACAGTTTTAATTTAAAATTAAGTTGTAGTTGAAGTTGAAAGGCTCGCATGTGTTTTTTAACAGACAGTAGTGTGTTCTGCTTGTTAAAATAGCAAGATGACAGAAACTATTTTGTCATTCCTTCATCAAGATATTTACAGTTTCTTCATGTTAATTTCAATTTTGAAAGTTATTGTGATTTATCTATTATTCATTTTCTTATCTAATTTTTTGTACAAAAACATAGGGTATTAAAAAGTACTGATGAAGAAAAACACATTTATATATTTGTAATATCATATATAATGGATAGTTAAAAAAATGTGTCAGGATTGGTTGACAAAACATTCCACATCAGTGGTGGCAATTTTTCATTTCGCAAACTAATAAGTAGCATTTCATGTTTGTGTTGTGCCAATAGGTTTACTAGACAACAAAAGCAGTGCACTGCAGTCTTCAGATTGTATATACTGCATTAAATTTCATTAAAACGTTTAGACAAGACATCGTTGTACAAATTTCAAAGCCTTTTATAATAAATGTTTTATTGCACTGTAATAAAGCATTTATTATTTAAAAAAACAATTTAACACGTGTCTACATTCTCAGTAGTGATGTATGACATGCAGTCTTCCTGCATATTTAACTCTGTTATAAAGAGTCCAAGAATCTGTCAGTGGCCCAAGCGTTTATCCCTAACTTCTTTGAAAGCAGGTATCGCTTGTTTCCTGTGTTCTGGTGAGAAAGGGAAGGATATTCAGGAAAAAGAGGGCCAAGTGCTCCTAGACCTTACTGAATACATCTATGAGTGTGAGATAAACAACCTTGAACACATGCTCCGAGACCTTACTGAACACATCTATCAGTGTGAGATAGACAACCTTGAACACATACTCAGACCTTACTAAACACATCTATCAGTGTGAGATAGACAATCTTGAACAAGTGCTCCTAGACCTTACTGAACACATCTATCAGTGTGAGATAGACAACCTTGAACACATACTCAGACCTTACTGAAGACATCTATCAGTGTGTGAGAGACAATCTTGAACAAGTGCTCCTAGACCTTACTGAACACATCTATCAGTGTGAGATAGACAACCTTGAACACATACTCAGACCTTACTGAAGACATCTATCATTGTGTGAGAGACAATCTTGAACAAGTGCTCCTAGACCTTACTGAACACATCTATCGGTGAAATCTTATCTTTGAGGTGTTGCTCTGGTCTTCTCTCTTCTATCAGGATTTGGTTAACTGAGGATTTTCTTCTTTTTTGGGGGGGTGGGTGGGTGTCAGTTGGTTCAGTCATTCTAAATGGATAGTTCACTTTCTGGAGTTTTAAAATATCGTTTCAGGTTTAGTGTATGTTTTTGATTCGCGCAGACAGTTATTTGAGGATATTTTAGAAGTTTCTTGCAGTACTTTCTAACAATCTGTTCGCTCTATAATGAATTGATGGGTTTAGGCAAATTTAAGGCAAGAAAATACACCTTAAATAGCTGCAAAGCAGTGACATTAAGTTGTAAATGTGCATATTACCTGATTTTCTTTTAAAAAAAATTAGATTTAATCTCATCTTCAGTTGGAACTGTTTCCTGTGGCACATGCAACCTGGCACTACTGCACTGCGTGGAAGAAGTGGTGCAGCTTCCAATGGAAAACATGCACTGAAAACCGAAATTATGTATTTTTAAAACCGCAGAATGGGTACTGTCCCTTTAAGAGTGATTTTCATTTCTAGGCACAGCGACTGTTGATCAGCTGATTCAGAGTGGAGTAGAGCCATTTAGCGCAGACGCTGGAAGAGACAGTTAAACTGCCATTTCTCTGTGGCACGCTTGGGTGAGGACCAGGGTTTGAAGTTATGAGGTGGAGACGCCAAAAAAAGTCTCTTGTATAACTGGGTCACAATGAGGCTGTTTTTATAATGGCTGCTGAATCCTGAGATCGCATTCGGTGATGAGAGTGTGGTGGCCTCTTGCTGGAGAGATCCAGGTTGCCCTGGCCAGGGAAGTGTGTTTTTATCAGGGGTTTGGGGAGTGGAACAGGCAGGGCACGGGCGCACTCTGCTCCTGAGGGCCTCGCTCCCGTGTGAGAGAAGATTGGGGAGCACGCCAGACTCCCCCAGCCAGAGGAGCGCATTAAGAACTTCATTTCACACTTAGTGCCGATGAGTCGCTAAAAAAAAGTCACATAAACAGGCTCGTGATTCTTTAACAGACTGAATCGTGACCCATTTGGATACACAGAGAAAGCAAAGAATGCCTGAATGAACAGGTGTAATGACGAGGAGTGTGAAAACTGTCTAAAATGTAGCGTTCTTCATTTTTACACTTGAATACGTGTGCTCCAATACTTCACTCAAGTTGCGGTCCTTGGATTTGTGCGCTGAGTGATTTGCCCTTGGTGAGAGCAGAATTCCACTTGCAGGTTGAGATAAAATAACACACCTGGATCAAACACACACTTAAAAACATGTTTCATTGGATAACCATAAAATCTTTTGCTTCAGTTTGTTACGCCTGTTTTTTTTTGTTGTTGTTCTCAATTGAAAATTCTTCGGTTCATTTGAATGAATGAATTCTTTTAAAATCAGTAATCTGCAGGGATTTCACTGAAGTGTCTGAAGAGTCTAAAGTAAAGTGTCTGGACTATAGAAGGTAGTATTTATCGGTGGTCCCTGGCATAGAAACTCAGTGAAATATGGTGTTGCGTCAGCGGCTGAGGTGGGCCTTTCAGTGGAAAGCCTCCTTAGCCATAGTGAAGAGCACAATTCTTAAAATCCATTCTTTACAGCTTCATAAACATTGTTCTGAAGCGATTCAAGTAAAGTGCCTTCTTCTAGGAAACCAACTGCAGCACTGCGCTGCAAGGAAGGAAACCCGACAAACTCTGGGTCCCTAACCATCACGCTGCAGTGCTCCCATTACTGAGGGTCACAGTGTCTGCTGGCTGTCCGTGCGTTTCATTTCAGCCCGTGATTGGCTAAAGAGTCCACACACCTTGTTCTGAAGCTCTTAATTGGCTGCTGATTGAAAGGAAAGCACAAATTCTTTCAGACACTGCGGCCCTCCAGGACTGGAGTTAAACCTGTAGGCACTGTGGCCCTCTAGGACTGGAGTTAAACCTGCAGACACTGCGGCCCTCCAGGACTGGAGTTAAACCTGTAGGCACTGTGGCCCTCTAGGACTGGAGTTAAACCTGCAGACACTGCGGCCCTCCAGGACTGGAGTTAAACCTGTAGACACTGCGGCCCTCCAGGACTGGAGTTAAACTCGCAGACACTGTGGCCCTCCAGGCCTGGAGTTAAACCTGCAGATGCTGTGGCCCTCCAGGACTGGAGTTAAACCTGCAGACGCTGTGGCCCTCCAGGACTGAAGTTAAACCTGCAGACACTGCGGCCCTCCAGGACTGGAGTTGAACCTGCAGGCACTGCGGCGCTCCAGGACTGGAGTTGAACCTGCAGGCACTGCAGCCCTCCAGGACTGGAGTTAAATCTGCAGATGCTGTGGCCCTCCAGGACAGGGGATTGACACCCCTCACCTGGAGTTAAGACCAGGGAGCATGAGCAGCACAGTCAGGGACCAGTCAGCAGTTGATTGGCCAGTGGGCAGATTCTTCAATGGCATAATCTTTTTCACTTCTGTCAGCCAGATATTGAGCTGAAGTGGTACTGCATTAAACACAGAGCTGTGACAAAGCTTTCTTGGCAGCTAGTGATGATCTTTGCTTTGATATCAACTGTCACCCTTTGAGGTAACGTTGCTCCTAATCTGTTTGGGGCTTCAGTACAATGCCTTGTCTCTCTGCCTGCAATTTATTTTGTGTGTAACCCTGTATTTCAGGGAGGTGATTTTTACAAATTGTTCAGAACATCTTTCTGAAGGGAAGAAAGTTTATAACTGTCGTGCAAGAACACGAGCTTTTCTGTCAGTTGGTACAAATCCAGTTGTTTAGAAAATCCATATTCTGGAATCTAGTGCATGTGTACAGTGATGTAAGTTCCTTGCAGAACTCCTCTCTGTTATTTTCTGTGCTCTGAAAACATGTCTGATCACACTGCTCATTTAGGGTCATTTAGTTTGCTTGCATTCGTTTCCCTGCCAGTTCGGTGACACATTCTATGAGCCCCACATATGACCTGTGCCCTATGACTGCACTATGACTGCTTTATGATGCTTTATGCAGTCTGTACGGCCCTTTTAGTGATTATATCAGCCCTTTACTGTAATGTAAGTCATTGCTGTGTAGAATGAGACCAGTGAGTGTAATGTAATATAGCCCCGCTTTCTTTTTAATGGCATGTGGCCTGTGATGTAATGTGTTTTACACACATTGCACGTGCATTACCAGTGCATCACAAGGCAATATTAATGCATTCATAAGGCACTATTAAGGCACTGATAAGGTGCTATTAATGCAGTCATAAGGTGCTGTTAGCAGTCATAAGGTGCTATTAATGCAGTCATAAGGTGCTATTATGACAGTCATAAGGTGCTATTAATGCAGTCATAAGGTACTATTAATGCAGTCATAAGGTGCTATTATGTCAGTCATAAGGTGCTGTTAGCAGTCATAAGATGCTATTAGCAGTCATAAGGCATTATAAGTGCATGCCACTTCCTTGACAGCAGTGAATTCAGGTCCCCCTTGATGGCCCAGATCTTTCCCTCATTCCCTGTATTTCTCCATTATATAGTGCTTCCCATTGGTTTGTTCATATACATTGCTTCCCATTGGTTTGTTAATATACGCTGTTAATATACGGTTTTTCACATACGGTGTTTCCCATTGGTTTGTTCATATACGGTGTTTCCCATTGGTTTGTTCATATACGGTGTTTCCCATTGGTTTGTTCATATACAGTGTTTCTCATTGGTTTGTTCATATATGGTGTTTCCCATTGGTTTGTTCACATACAGTGTTTCTCATTGGTTTGTTCATATACGGTGTTTCCCATTGGTTTGTTCATTTTTGAAAATTTTTTTTTTTTTTTGGTGTCCAAGACACTTAATATTCAGTTTGATGCAAGATATTTTAAAGTTCAGCTCACAAAGCCATTGTCACCCAGCTTGAAGGCAGCAATGCTAGTTTTATTTGTTTTTTAATGTATAAATAAACATCATCAGCTGTTCAGACACATGCCTCTCAGCGTTGCTGCACTTCCTGGTTGAGCTGTGACCTTGGCTTTAGTTTCCCTCTCCCTGGCGGGCTTGCCTGCTCGCACCAGGCACGTTTTCACCGCGAGAGAAAACACAAACTGACAGCGAAATATGCTAATGCTAGTTTCACCTCATCCTATCAGTACAGAGATATATATACACACTTTCTCTGTGCCTATCTGTACTGAAGTCCATGCATCTGTACTGCAGCCCGAGGGAAACTCTGTCTGGAATTTGATGCATTTTGCATCAATATTTATGAGCAGTAGCCAGAGCTGCCTCTCTAACTGCATGTGGGGGAAAAACTCCCAGATCCTCTGCTAGGCTGCTCCACTGGGAACAGGCTCCCAGGAACAACTGCTGCATGTCGAGAGAACTGGGTCTTTCACTCAGGCCTTCACTCTCAGAGCTTCCCACACTTCGTGGGCTCAGTTTTATTGGCATTAATCTGTCTTCCGTTAAAGCGGAGAAGGACGCCAGGCACCTGTGAGGCGGTGTGCAAATGTCACGTCAGGCACAACGAGCGCTCCCACCATAATCCCACATTTAATAACTTTAATAACTAACCGCCAAAGCCTCTGTAGGGTCTACTCCTGTATCGGTGGGAGTTCATAGGCGCTGTATTTTCTTAGATGTGAAAAGATGTTAAATGGGTTTTGACAAAATGGGATGAGACTGGTTTTTTTAAAAAAAAAAGATTCTTTATTTTGACGCAGAAACAGAATTTGTGTTTGTCTCCAGCCACTCAGCACAAGTTTTGGTGAGCGGAGAGTTCATGCTGTGTGGGCACTGCAGGCCGCGATAGAGACCAGGGGCTTTCCTGAGGCAGAGTACCCCGATGCCTGTTCACCTGCGTGGGACTGGCTGGCTCCCCCACCCACCCCCCTTTCTTGGGGACACTTCCCTGCCATTGGAGTCTGCCCACCCAGCCTCTCACCCCCAGTCCTCTCTGCCTCGTTCTCTTCATCTCTCTCTCACTACGGTGTCACCGGGACACCGTCACCGCTGTGAATAAAGGACAGCCTCATACAAATAACTACACATTTCACAAGCTGGAACTACATGCAAACTGCCAGAAAAGACAGCCCTCACACAAATAACTACACATTTCACAAGCTGGTACTACATGCAAACTGCCAGACAGGACAGCCCTCACACAAATAACTACACATTTCACAAGCTGGTACTACACTCAAACTGCCAGACAGGACAGCCCTCATGCAAATAACTACACATTTCACAAGCTGGTACTACACGCAAACCACCAGATAGGACAGCCCTCATACAAATAACTACACATTTCACAAGCTGGTACTACATGCAAACTGCCAGAAAGGACAGCCCTCATACAAATAACTACACATTTCACAAGCTGGTACTACATGCAAACTGCAAGAAAGGACAGCCCTCACACAAATAACTACACATTTCACAAACTGGTACTACATGCAAACTTCCAGACAGGACAGCCCTCACACAAATAACTACACATTTCACAAGCTGGTGCTACATGCAAACTGCCAGAAAGGACAGCCTCATACAAATGACCACATTTCACAAGCTGGTACTACATACAAGCTGGTACTACATGCAAACTGCCAGACAGGACAGCCCTCACACAAATAACTACACATTTCACAAGCTGGTACTACATGCAAACCACCAGTAAGGACAGCCCTCATACAAATAACTAGTGTTGTCATTTTTGATTAATATTATTGGTCACATTCAGATATATGATTCAATATATGATTGAATACAGTTCTTAGTGAAAATTACAATATGTTGTACATTTAAAATAGTTTATTTTGAAAATGAGTCCATGTGATGTCTTGATATCATTTGTATGTATTCAAATGATAAAAATAGAATCAGAAAAATCAGTAATTGTCAGTAATTTCTGCTTGGGGCATTATTAAGTAAATACATTGTCAGACTAAGACTGACACAGCTAGTATAGCCAATTAGTATAGCCAAGCTTAATTTTGTTGAACCTACTTAAATATTCATGTTCATATTCATTGCGATATGAAGCTGCTCATTGCTTCAGTATTTTTGTATAAATTACCCTTTTCCATGAAATCAAGAAAAAAGTAGCAATTTAGAGGGTTTCACCTTTTCATTTTTAATTGGTCTACTTTATACATCCATGACACACGGCAACAGATCTTGAGTTTCTTATCGTACACATCCAGCTAGTGAATTCAGTGAGGAACAGGCAATTATGGGCTCATAGTATTTTCTTAATATTACCCCAAGTAGAAATTACTCAGAAACCTCAATGTAAATTGTTGGCTTTTTTAGCAGAAGCAGTGAACTGTTTTTAGAGTGCACTGTGTGCATATTAAAATCTTCCTGGCAGGATAGGGTCCTGTTTGTAAGTTTAAAGGGCACGTGGAGCCCCATCTTGCCCCAGCACAAATTAAGCGTTGGTACACTGGTTACCTGTCATGGAAATTACACTAAACTATATTCCTTTATAAAATATTTCCACAAGGCAGAGTGTGATGAAGCAAAGTTTTCTCTTTATTGAGATCTCAACGTAAGAAATCCAGCTGCCCTCAGATAGGACAGTGGGATTTCTTCCAAAAATCGTTTGTTCAAAGCACATTTTTATACATTTCGAGACAAAGCTTAGTTATATAGAACAGGTTTTTATTAGTTCACTTTTCTGGATACAGGTTATTGTACCACATGCTTAAATCTCACACACCTAAATAAGCTTTGAGGGGTAACAGCCTCCAGGTCTGGCTGTCGAGATGACCAGCCCTCGAACGTCTCACAAGGCCTCCTGGTACCTTCTTATGGTATTTTAGGATTTAGCAAAAACAACAATCCTGTTGTCTCCTCAGAAAAAGGACTAAACCTCAGCAATCATTAATGGTTATAAAAATAAAAACACTTGAAGAGTATAGTATATAGTACTCTGGTTAATGTAGTACAGTATATTGGTTAATATAATAGAATGGTTAATAGAGTACATTGATTAATATAGTACACTTGTTAAAATAGTATGCTCTTTAGTATAGTAAACTGGTTAATGGAGTACAGCAGTAATAATGTAGACTCATAGTCAAGGCTGAGCATTTGGTAAAAAATAGTACACTTGTTAATGTAATGCACTACTATGCTGACTAATTTGCTACACTGGTGGACAGCGCTGAATATGTGGCTGAAAGACTGGCATAGTATGCTGGGTAATGTAGTATGCCTATTATGTGTGTGCTAATGTTGTATTCGGGTAATGTTGTATGGTGGGTAATATAATACACAGGGAAAGATAGAATGCTGGGTAATGTAGTATGCTGATTAATATAGTATGTAGTGTGCTAATGTTATATTCTGGGTAATGTTGTATGCTGGGTAATATAATACACTGGGAAAGATAGTTTGCTGGGTAATGTAGTATGCTGATTAATATTGTATGTAGTGTGCTAATATTGTATTCGGGTAATGTTGTATGCTAGGTAATATATACACTGGGAAAGATAGTATGCTGGGTAATGTAGTATGCTGCAGGTTAGGGCTGAACTCATGGCTTTGACTTGCCAAGTGATGTAAATGCATTGAGTTCCTGCACAGTGTGTACGAAGCCAGCGCTCGCCCCGGGGGGGTGCACTGAAAGCGTGCTAACAGCCACGTGAACGCCATCAAAAGGCCATCACTGTGAGAGGCTGCAGCCACGGGCGTGACCGGGGAGATGCGCCCGGATGAAGCCATCAGATCCGCCTATGCTGGAGCCATCAGATCCGCCTGTTTGCATGGGGAATTAGAGAAGGACAATGGGAAGGGCGTTAGCGTCCTGCCTGAAAGAGGAGGAGGAGAGCGAGATAAATCCAGCGATGGAAGAGAGGAGACCGGAGGGAATGGGGGGGGGGGGGGGAGGGGAGGCGAGCCCAGCTCCCAGCGAGCAGCGGCCGGCGGTGGAACTAACATTCGGGGAGAAAGCCATAACACCCGCCGCTTCACGCCTGTCAGGCGCGGCTAACCGCCGAGAGCTTACGCAGCGAGAGACATCTCTGGGCAATGACACCAGAGGCTAATCCAGATCTCATCCCCTCGCGCGCAAATGCATTGGTTCTGCATCGGGTCCTGGTATTATAAAGGGTATGGGATGGCTGTGGGTTCTGCAGAACTGTAGAGATGATCAGGGGTGGATGGAGCCTTGGGATGGGATTATTAGACTATCATTTTGGCTTGTTAACAGATTTTAAACAAGTTGGCTCCTCAGTGAATTCAGTCATAGTTCATGGAGAGAAAAGTAAAGCTCTTGGATATGGAGGAATGTGGATCGGATAGCGAGTGTGTAAAAGCACAAAGTCAGGTGCTTCTGACTTACATCCTCCTGCTGGTGGATCAGCACCGGTTCTGCATAGCCGGCCCGTGTACCTGTGGGGCCCTAGCTGAGATCATGGAAATGGGCCCCAAAATGAGAAATAATAAAAACCCCACACGGGGCCCCTTAGCCACACCAGGGCCCTGGATGGCCCTTTGTATGGCCTGGTGGATGGGCCGGCTCTGGTGTGGGCCCACCCTACACTCCGAGCCGTATTCTAACCAGTAAAGGTTCGGTTGTCCTCCCACTGAAGCTAAACATTCCACTGAGCTGTGTCTTCTGAAAGTGGGCGTGGCCAGTGACAACACTAACTGTCTGCACTGCACTCGGCATCGGTAACTCCCGTTACCGACCAGATCCTCCCGTAGCCTGGAGACAGAGAGGGTGTAGGGAACACCGGATCTGTGTGTGTGGCCAGACGCAGCCCGTAGAACCTGCGGTGATGTTCCTAACGGGCTGCTTGCTCGCCAGTGATATACGTGCGCCGATGTGAGGCTGCAGTGTTCATGTTCAGTAAATGTGCTCATTAAATGATATCTCAGATATTTCATATTTCTGATATGCTTTAAGCGTCCGTTCGGTGTGAGAGAGACCGGAATGAAACGTTGGGCGTGTGTGTCTTACGTCCGCAGGCCGTATGAGACAGTGGTGCCCCTGGAAGACCCCATCATCACCGAGGTGACCTGCACCCTGCAGGAGTGGGCCGTCCTGTGGAAGCAGCTCTACGTGGTGAGTGCCGTCTCCCAGAACCCTTTCACACAAACAAAATCAGAGCAACAGAAGGGAGGCGCAAAGCCAATGTGCGCCTGTGAGTACAAACAGAAATGCCAGGGTGGTTATACAGCTAACAGGAAATGCCGTGGGTAGCTACACAGTTAACAGGAAATGCTGTGGGTAGTTACACAGTTAACAGGAAATGCCGGGGTAGTTACACAGTTAACAGGAAATGCCGTGGGTAGTTACACAGTTAACAGGAAATGCCGGGGTAGTTACACAGTTAACAGGAAATGCCGTGGATAGTTACACAGTTAACAGGAAATGCTGTGGGTAGTTACACAGTTAACAGGAAATGCCGGGGTAGTTACACAGTTAACAGGAAATGCCGTGGGTAGTTACACAGTTAACAGGAAATGCCGGGGTAGTTACACAGTTAACAGGAAATGCCGTGGGTAGTTACACAGTTAACAGGAAATGCCGGGGTAGTTACACAGTTAACAGGAAATGCCGTGGGTAGTTACACAGTTAACAGGAAATGCCGGGGTAGTTACACAGTTAACAGGAAATGCCGGGGTAGTTACACAGTTCACTGGAAAGAGAAATACAGTAACCTAGGACAGGACGGGTGGATCTGTAGCTTAGGTTAAGTCTGGTTTCTGCCTGACTGTGCTGTAGTTATGTCTGATACAAGGAGGTACTGTCCAGTACACGGTCCATATTAGCTGCAGTAATATGGGCTTTCTTTAATACTGACCATTTCAGAACTATTGCAGAGGAAGTAAGCAGCAGTTGTATGTATTTTACACACATGCTGTGTAATTGGTTATCACTTTGCCCTTTGCAGTAATTTCTTCAGTTATTAGTCATCTCTGAATGCGCTGTTAGAATAGGTTTTCTGTGCTTTTTCAAACTTGGCCCAGAGGACCCATTGTTCGTGCTAGTTTTTGTCACAGCTGTTTTCGTCAATTTGCTGACATTTGTTTTATTTCTGTTTTATGTATGTACACAGGGATCTCTTGCAAATGAGGCTTCTGTCTCAAGTGACTGCACTCTTCAAATAAAGGATGAATAAATATCTTGCGCTGATATATTAAGGCTGTTGAAAATGTGTATTTAAGTTTTTACATAATTTTCTGCTTTTACTTATTCTCACATAATGAAGGATTGGCTCAGTGTTGTTTTCTCTGTCATTGGACCCCAGTGATTTCGCCTCTGTTCTGCGATCAATGCAAAGTTCAGTCCGCTTCATAAAAGAATCATTTGTCGACTCATACTAGACGTTGCGGAAAATAATATCCTTAGTTCTGTAAATGTGTAATATTTATTCATCAGCTTCAAGGCATTCGTTGCTATTTCTGTCATAATGTGACCGTAAGAGGCTAAATCATCCTTCGCTAGTCATTAAGAGTCTAATTAAGACCAATTAACAGCTCGTTATTATTCAGGGCTTGTAATTACGGTAGGCCCAAAAACCACATACACACTGCGGCCCCACTGTCAGTTTAAAAAACCCCTGGTTTATTTCGGCGATGGTATACTTTAAAATACGCATGAAATCATTACACATTCAAAATAATTGAATTTTCAATAAAACGATTTTTAAATATTTTTGGTAAGGCATGCATTTAGTGGGGGGTCATGCTAGGCCCCATTGAGCTGTGTTTTCATATTATCTGCATATGACTAACAGACTGAAGGAAATTGGCATGAAAATACTAAAATCGTAAGAGTGAGATTGTTTTGATAGAAACTCTTAGTGCTTTGTGGGAACTTTAATTAAGCACAGCACTCGCAGTGAAAAGGTTATGGAGTTTGACAGCATGCTTTGTGTCAGCCTGTGTGGCAGATTATGAGACATTAGCTGTGGCAACGTTTCTTGCTTAAAAAGGGCAGGAGATCCCCAGGCGTGCTCAGAAAAGATCCAAAGAACTAACCGTCTATCGACTAGCGGGAATTGCATCTCTGATTTATGCCGTTCTGTCTGTTTCCTGCGCGTCTCTCCGGCCTTTAGAATAATTATCCATAAAAACTGATGGAGCGTTCATTGCAAGAACATGTCCACACGCGCACGGGCATGTTTAATGCTTTCCACGTTTCAGACACACCGCTGCAAAGCAGGAGGCTGCATCCTTCGGCTGGGTGAGTTCATCCATGTCGTGACGTATCGTGACATACAGTCGGGCTCGCCGTCCCCTTCCTCCGCCGGCTTCGTTTCGTTACGCTGTCGTCGGGAGGAAGCCGATTTACGGCGCTTTCAGGAAACAGCGCTGATGCCGCCGCCTCGTCGGCTGTTTACCCTCGTCAAACTTTATTATCTCAGAGAGCATCCGACGCAGCGAGCGGGTCATCGACAGACTCGACCGGACGCGGCCGTAGAGCTGCCTGTGAGTCGTGTTCTGCTATAAACCCCCCCCCCCCCCCCCCCCCTTCTGAGACGGGGAACCTCGTGTACCTGCCCGTTTCTGTGGCTTCCTGTCGATCAGCGGCCCGTTTAGGCTTGGGAAACCAGGTGTGCGGCCGCGTGCGCTAATTAATGACTCAGATTGAGGACTGAAAGGCAGCCGTCGCAGCCGTCGCACACTCCGGCCCTCCAGGAAATGAGTTTGTGACCCCGGCTTAAACGAGTCTCCTTTCCTCGTTGAAATCGCAAGCTCGGTATTATATTGCCGGGGTGCAGTAGCGCCCTTGTCATTAGAGACAGTTCCTGTGTTAACCGTGATTTTGAGGGGCATGTTCCCTTAACTACGTGGATCAAGTGGACTGGCATTCAAGTTCGACGTCTGCTAAACCGTACTGGCTCTGGCTGGTACAAGCAAAATATATGCCCTGGTACAAACTACTACCTACCGTGGGAGATTAAATAATACTAACGTACAACTAGTATTGAGATGTAGTGTAAGTACAGATCTATTAAGAGTTCTCTTGAACTTGCACATTTTTTGGCACTGTCAGCCTTTATTTTTCTGGAATAAATTGTTAACATGATGAAGATACTTTTGTCTTTTTCCTCTACAGCACGTTTTAACACCTGAAACAACATTTTAAAACAGAAAATATAACACAGATGCATAGGTCCTTACAGTCATAAAGGTTGATATCTAAGAAGTACACTGTCTGTGTATGAAGACCTAAGCTCTGGAAACGGGAAGTGAGATGTTTGAAATGATGCATCCTTTTAGTTTAGTATCTCTCCCCTTCCTGTTTCCACTGAGAGGGCAGTGCAGAGGGAAGCCCTGCCGGACTGACCCGGGCCTGAGTGGAGCTGGCCTCTCCATTACAGGAGAGCCAGGGCTGTGATGAAGTTCATCACAGGGGGTTTGGAATGACAGATTCAGTACTAGGCTCCTCAGCAGGAGGAAAAATGTTCTCAAGCTTTTACTGCATGTGAGAGGTGACCTGCTGTAGTTCATTTTTTTTTAATGTGAAAAGGTAAAATGGTAATGTACAATATGGCAACCAGTGGCAATGTGTACTTTTACCAGTATTCAGAACACATTCTTTTTTCATGTGATTGTGTGTTTTGTTTGCTGTGTCATCAGGAATCTGCTGGAGTATTTTAGAATTGTATCAGCATCCATGAGTGTTCTAGTCAGCGCAAGGTTAATGGGGAGTCTAAGTTCAGGAGAATCTCATTTCTTAAATTTAGCACCTAAAGGGGGGCTGAGCATGTCCAATTCCCACCCTAATTTTCCAGTTGTCAGCAACCGCAGCGAACCCCACTGCTGATTGGTTCTCCCCCGAAACACATGGTGTCACCAGCTGCTTCTTTTCGCACCCTGAGACTAGAGCTGAGGAGTCAGAGGAAGGCCTTTCACACGCTGCTTTGCACATGGTCCGCGCGCGCCTGGTCGATCAGCGAGGGTCGCGATTCAGACACGGCCCGCTAACCGAACGAACCCTCCCGTACTCTGGGCCATGCAGTCTCCCATTGCACACATCATGGTGCCTTATCCGAATGCGCCACCCAGCAGCCGTGAAGGAGAATTTGTGGCAGAATCCGGGGTGGGGTTCTCCAGCCAGCTCTGTCACTGGGGGGTGGGGGTGAAGGGAAGGGCACTTCATGCTCAGCAGAAGGAAGCTGGTGTAATTCAGCCGAAATTAAACAAGCGTGGCTAACACAAAATGATGTGTGGCATTTACCAAAACTAGCACAGAGCACCAGAGGAATGCACCCGTCAAAGTAGCAGGAGAAGTGGCTGCAGCTCCAGAATTATTGCCTACGAATGGGACACAAAACAAGTCGCTTAAAACGGCTTTTATTGCGGTGGCTTGCAATTGTGCCTTTTTTTGTGCCATTTTTGTCCTTTTCTGGAATTCCCACAAAAGAACTCCATCCAGTGCTCTGTTGTAAATGCTGTATATTATAAATGATCATTTCTAAGCTGTTTTTTTTCCTGAAGAGATGTTAGTTGTTAATTGATTGTAAATCATGAAAAAAAACGGAGGCAAGTGCTGCAGCTCGGGCGCTACGCCTACAGTAAGTGCCTCGAAAGAGGCTCGGCTTCAGAATCCAAATCCAATTCTCTCTCGCGCGTCCTGTCCTGTCAGGGGAACAGATTTCTGTCGTGATGCATGAAGCAGAATAAAGTCCATTCGGGAGCTGCTGACGTGGGCGTTCTATAGAAGGGGGTTTCTCATTTCTGCACTCTCCGGGAGATGCAAAATACACACATTTATTTTATTTATTTTCAGAGACAAAAGTAGCTGAAAATCTGTCAGTCTCGGTGCCGAATCTCCTCCTGCAGGCTGGCTGCAGGGTAACCTTGAGTCGACTCGTCCGTAAGTACTCGTTCCAGAGCAGGAGGTGTCCATGGTAACGTGCTGCTCGGGCCTGCGGTCAGCCGGTAAGCAGCTCGCTGGCTGGATCTGCTGAGAGAGCCCCTCCAGCTGGAACCCTTTTCCTTGGCAAATAGTTGATAAATGTCCAATTAAAAGACGCTCTTCATTAAACCCACTGTCGGTTACTTGTGGCCGACTGTACGATCATTGGTGGCGATCTGTATCAGGAGGGAGTTTCAGAGTATGTTTTTTATTTTTATTTTTTTGGTTTGGCAGAACCACAAGTATTTTTTCAGGTGTGCGGCAGCCAAAGAGAAGTGAGTCATAATCTTTGCTTATTGGTTTTTAATTCAGACGCTTTGAATGAGAAACGGGGATTTTCTCCGCGCTCCAGCTGTGTGGGGGGGGGGGGGGGGGAGTTAGCCCCTCTCCTCTCCTCCGGGCAGTTACCAGGCAGAAATCCCGCTCTATGATTGGGCGAAGCTTTCCCTCCGACGCAACCGTGCTCCCACAGGACACAGCCTTATGTGACGGTGGAAGAGGGCATCCTCTGTTCCCCTCTCCTTGGTGGCCATATTGCCGTGTGAGCGATCACATGGGCTCACTGCGATAAAAAGCCCCTTTGCTGAGCGGGCAGAGAATGAATGGCGGTATTAGGCGAGTGTTGTGGTGATTGGAGAGAGAATGAATGGCGGTATTAGGCGTGTGTTGTGATTGGAGAGAGAATGAATGGCGGTATTAGATGTGTGTTGTGGTGATTGGAGAGAGAATGAATGGCGGTATTAGGCGTGTGTTGTGATTGGAGAGAGAATGAATGGCGGTATTAGGCATGTGTTGTGATTGGAGAGAGAATGAATGGCGGTATTAGGCGTGTGTTGTGGTGATTGGAGAGAGAATGAATGGCGGTATTAGGCATGTGTTGTGGTGATTGGAGAAAGAATGAATGGCGGTATTAGGCGAGTGTTGTGATTGGAGAGAGAATGAATGGCGGTATTAGGCGTGTGTTGTGATTGGAGAGAGAATGAATGGCGGTATTAGGCGTGTGTTGTGATTGGAGAGAGAATGAATGGCGGTATTAGGCGTGTGTTGTGATTGGACAGAGAATGAATGGCGGTATTAGGCGTGTGTTGTGATTGGAGAGAGAATGAATGGCGGTATTAGGCGTGTGTTGTGATTGGACAGAGACTGAATGGCGGTATTAGGTGTGTGTTGTGGTGATTGGAGAGAGAATGAATGGCAGTATTAGGCGTGTGTTGTGATTGGAGAGAGAATGAATGGCGGTATTAGGCGTGTGTTGTGATTGGAGAGAGAATGGATGGCGGTGTTAGGCGTGTGTTGTGGTGATTGGAGAGAGAATGAATGGCGGTATTAGGCGTGTGTTGTGATTGGAGAGAGGATGAATGGCGGTATTAGGCGTGTGTTGTGGTGATTGGAGAGAGAATGAATGGCGGTATTAGGCGTGTGTTGTGATTGGAGAGAGAATGAATGGCGGTATTAGGCGTGTGTTGTGGTGATTGGAGAGAGAATGAATGGCGGTATTAGGCGTGTGTTGTGATTGGAGAGAGAATGAATGGCGGTATTAGGCGTGTGTTGTGATTGGAGAGAGAATGAATGGAGGTATTAAATGTGTTGTGATTGGAGAGAGAATGAATGGCGGTATTAAATGTGTTGTGATTGGAGAGAGAATGAATGGCGGTATTAGGCATGTGTTGTGATTGGAGAGAGAATGAATGGCGGTATTAAATGTGTTGTGATTGGAGAGAGAATGAATGGCGGTATTAGGCATGTGTAGTGGTGATTGGAGAGAGAATGAATGGCGGTATTAGGCGTGTGTTGTGATTGGAGAGAGAATGAATGGCGGTATTAGGCGTGTGTTGTGATTGGAGAGAGAATGAATGGCGGTATTAGGCGTGTGTTGTGATTGGAGAGAGAATGAATGGCGGTATTAGGCGTGTGTTGTGATTGGAGAGAGAATGAATGGCGGTATTAGGCGTGTGTTGTGGTGATTGGAGAGAGAATGAATGGCGGTATTAGGCGTGTGTTGTGATTGGAGAGAGAATGAATGGCGGTATTAGGCGTGTGTTGTGATTGGAGAGAGAATGAATGGCGGTATTAGGTCTTGGTTGTGGCGATTGGAAAGAGACTGAATGGAGGTATAAGCGTGTGTGTAGTGGTGATTGGAGAGAGAATGAATGGTGGTATTAGGCGTGTGTTGTGATTGGAGAGAGAATGAATGGCGGTATTAGATGTGTGTTGTGGTGATTGGAGAGAGAATGAATGGCGATATTAGGCCTGTGTTCTGATTGGAGAGAGAATGAATGGCGGTATAAGTGTGTGTTGTGATTGGAGAGAGAATGAATGGTGGTATTAGGCGTGTGTTGTGATTGGAGAGAGAATGAATGGCGGTATTAGGTGTGTGTTGTGGTGATTGGAGAGAGAATGAATGGCGGTATAAGCGTGTGTTGTGATTGGAGAGAGAATGAATGGCGGTATTAGGTGTGTGTTGTGGTGATTGGAGAGAGAATGAATGGTGGTATTAGATGTGTTGTGTTTGGAGAGAGAATGAATGGCGGTATTAGGCGTGTGTTGTGGTGATTGGAGAGTGAATTAATGGCGGTATTAGGCGTGTGTTGTGATTGGAGAGAGAATGAATGGCGGTATTAGGCCTGTGTTGTGATTGGAGAGAGAATGAATGGCGGTATTAGGCGTGTGTTGTGGTGATTGGAGAGAGAATGAATGGCGGTATTAGGCGTGTGTTGTGATTGGAGAGAGAATGAATGGCGGTATTAGGCGTGTGTTGTGGTGATTGGAGAGAGAATGAATGGCGGTATTAGGCGTGTGTTGTGATTGGTAAGAGAATGAATGGCGGTATTAGGCGTGTGTTGTGGTGATTGGAGAGAGAATGAATGGCGGTATTAGGCGTGTGTAGTGGTGATTGGAGAGAGAATGAATGGCGGTATTAGGCATGTGTAGTGGTGATTGGAGAGAGAATGAATGGCGATATTAGGCGTGTGTTGTGGTGATTGGAGAGAGAATGAATGGCGGTATTAGGCGTGTGTTGTGATTGGTAAGAGAATGAATGGCGGTATTAGGCGTGTGTTGTGGTGATTGGAGAGAGAATGAATGGCGGTATTAGGTGTGTGTTGTGGTGATTGGAGAGAGAATGAATGGCGGTATAAGCGTGTGTTGTGGTGATTGGTTTGGCCGACTCTGATGGGAGCTCTTCCTGGGTTCATGTCCCCAGCCCCCTTTTCTCTTGCTCAGTTCTGAACGGACTGCCCCTAGGCAGGCTGGCCTGGGGCTGATGTTTGTCGGGCATGTGCTGGAAGCTCCGCCTCTCTGGTCGCTATGGAGTCAGGTTTACACAGAGCTGGGCAGCCGCATTTAAATACGAACAACACCCGCAATCGCGTGACCCACTCTTTCAAAACAGCTCATTGAGACGCGTTTTTTACCCTATCAGTGTCTCTCTCTCTCTCTCTCTCTCTCACACACACACACACTCACTCTATCTGTTTCGTTCTGTCTTGCTTTCTGTCGTGTGATTTCAGTGTGATTCTTAAGTGAGAAAATACGGGTCAGTGCCTGAGAAATGTTTTTGTTGTTTTTCTTTCTCTGACCATTTTTGGAGATTGCTTTTACTTTATTTGCTCGGAAATTGTAGCATTTATTATATTTTTATGTTTTTTCCACATTTGTTCATTCTTTTGTTGTGGCTCTAGGCTTGGTACTTTGTGGTCAATAAAGTCAATTTTTATGTTCCGTTCAAACGTCTATTGATATTTCTGTCCACTTATGTGTGGAATTCTGACTCTGTGATCTCTGTTGTTCATTGCTGCAAATTGTGCTCGTTCGACTGCAGTCTTGATTTAAATTGGACAAAAACACTCTCGGCTCGGATACCACACACAGGTTGGTGCTGTAATTGCCAGCAGTCACAGGTCAAACATGGGTCAATCATTTGAACAATTTGGTCCAGCAAGTTCCGACAATTTTGGCATGTGCCTCCCTTTGTCACGTTCTTTTAAAGGCCCTACTGTAAATGGATCTAATAAATGCCTTCAACCTTTTTTTTTTGACTAATTAAGTTTTTGCCGATGTTTCACAAGTAAATTGGCAAACAAAAAATAGCAGTCTTTACTTGCTAATTTTCAAAATTTCGAATATTATTTAAAAAAAAAATCATATTACAGTTGAATCTTGTCTATATTATTATTATTCTATGATGCTGAGTACTATCTGCGTCCTTTCAAGTCGTTCACTGGCTGGAGGGAGGCAGTTGCAGGGCTATCCCATGATGCCTTGCAGGACAGCAAGACGTGGTCCACAGGGAGCGGAGCGGCGAACGACCTTCAGCTGCTGCCCCGGAGTCTCCCTCCCCTGTGCGTGTGGATTCAGAGACCGCACGCGAGCTAGAGAGCTTTCACGCTCCAGCGCGAGTCCAGCCAATCCACTCACCGTCCCCCCGGGAGCCACGGGGAGTCTCGTGAGCGCTGAGGGCAGTGGAGAGATGGCGTTAAGTGTGAGGCCTGCGAGCGCTTGTGTAGCAGCGCTCGTCTGCTACGGCACGTTACAGGGCAAACTGTGAGGCGTCCTGCGACGCGTCCTTTGTGAAATATGCTGTATAAATCAAATCTGATTGATTTATTGATTTATGACCTTGGTTTTTGGTTCAGCAGGTTACTCGTGTCCGTTATGGTGTGTGGAGTTGCTGGCAAGTGCTGGGCCTTGAAACCTGCAGTAGCAGGAGACTTCACCCCCATTTTGCTTGGACATTGGCCATGTTTAGTCTTGAATTTAATGTCTCCATTCTGACTCAGATTGGGTGAAGAATTGGAAACAAACTGCATTCTGGCTCAGGGTAATTAAAGAATTGGAAACAGACTCCATTCTGGCTCAGAGTGAGCAACGAATTGGAAACAGACTCCATTCTGGCTCAGGGTGAGTAAAGAATTGGAAACAGACTGCATTCTGGCTCAGGGTGAGGGAACGATTGGAGACAGACTCCATTCTGGCTCAGGGTGAGGAATGAATTGGAAACAGACTCCGTTGTGGCTCAGGGTGGGTAAAAAACCTGCTACCTGCTATCAGCACCTTATTCACAGGCTTCAAAACAGGTATTGGGTGGAGGTGGGGTGGGCTGGGAGGTGTAAAGGTCAGCAAAGGGTCATCAGAAAGGCTTCACAGGGGTCTCTCATCGCAGCAGGGCCACAAGGGAAGAGTGGAGTGCAGCTTTCTGCCTCGGAGCCTGCAGTGTGAACTCTGTGCGAGCTCTTTACACAAGGCTTTTACCCACAATCCTCAGGGAGTCACACTGAGGGGAAAAAGAAACTAGCGTGGTAATTTGTATTAATATTCTGTGATATGAATTATTTATGGCATCAGACTCTCCGAACACATGTTTTTGGGCTGGAAAATCTGCATTGTAAATGCTTACGTTCTGTAACGATGCTCTTGGAGAGCTGAAGCAGTTGCCCTGAAAAGTGTTTTGTGGCTCATTGCGTTAGCAGCAGCGAGCATTCTGATGTGGTGGGCTCTCCCTCTTCTGACTCGAGCCCTCCTCGACCCTGATTGGGTAATCCCGTGGAACTTTGAGAGGGAAACGGGTCCGCTCCTGATGGGGAGATGCCTACATGGGCCTGTATGTCACGCTGTTTTAATTACACTACATCACACTCGTTTATTTAGCCCTTGATGCGCTTATCCTGAAATGCAGGAGAAAAACAAAGTGCGTTCAGCTGATTGATATGCTGTAGACTGGAGAGTTCTGCCCGGGGTGTAGGGTACAGCCCGCAACGTGAAACTGATCTGAGATCAGGGTTCCCCGTCCACATCCTAACCACGTCCATTATAAACCGCAGCGTGAAGCTGATCTGAGATCAGGGCCCATCCCTCAGTAGGAGTCCTGACCTCGTATCACGTTTCCCCAGTTCATACACTGACCTTATTCAGTGTGATTTGAAAGGCCATACAGATCCTAGATAAGCACTCCCTGTGCTGATACTGCATGAATGCAAGCTGGGGAATCAGGCTCGGAGTGGAGGATAGTGACTGTAAAAAATCTCTCTCTGCCTCTCTCTCACTGTCTCTCTCCTTGTCTCACTACCTCTCTCACCATCTCTCTCTGTCTCTCTTTATCTCTCTCTCAAACACACACTATCTCTGTCTGTCTCTCTCTCTCTCTCACTATATCAGTCTCTCTCTATTCAATTCAATTCAATTCAATTCAATAAGCTTTATTGGCATGGTAAGGGTACACTTACATTGCCAAAGCATTCACTCACATGACAAATATAACAGACAGGCAATAACAATTTAACTACAATAAACAGAAAAAATATAAAATCCAGACAATCCACAGAAATAAAATTCTACATCTAGAGCATAACGCATACAAAATGTCAATGAACTATAATAATATTACTTTTCTGGTGTCAATGTGACTCCCTGTCCCTCAGTTTGTGGCAAGTGGCAATGTATTGTGCTGCCAAATCTACACATTCCCTTCTTTCTCCCAAAAGGAATGGCAGCTTCTCTGTCTCTGAGTGTATCTCAAATTGTGGGAAGATTTTTTTCATTTTGTCTCTCTGTGTTTCTCACATTTTGTGAGGAAATGAAGCTCTGTCTCCACCTCTTCAGTGTCACAAAGTGAGCACAACCTGTCCTCTCTGGGCAGCCAGGTCTGCCGGTGTCTACCTGTCTCGATAGCCAGGTTGTGTTCACTGAGTCTATATCTTGTCAATATTTTCCTTGTTTTTAAATCTTTCACTGTGGTCAGGTAATCTGCCACAGTGTACTCTCTTTTTAGGGCCCGATAGCATTCTAATTTGCTTTGTGTTTTTGTTTGTGTGTCCCAATAGGTGATGTAATTTTCTTTATGTTTTGCTATAATTTGGTTGACTCTAATTGTTTGTATGTTGCTGTTTTGAGGCTGCTTTGTGTTAGTAGGGGTTAATGAACTAAGCTTCAAGACTAGCTGGCTGAGGGGACTCTTCTTTGAGTCTCTCTCTATCTCTCTCACAACCTCTCTCTCAAACACACACTATCTCTCTCTTTCTCTGTCCCTCTCACCAGATCTCTCTGTCTTTCTTTCTCTCTCTCACACACTATCTCTCTGTCTCTCTTTCTCTCTCTGTCTCTCTTTCTCTTGTTCTTTCTCTCCCTCTTTTGGTGGAGCTGTTCCATTCACTGCCCTGTAGGTTAGCACTAAGGTTTAAAACATGATGTGAGATGTCACAGGTAGTAAAGTTAGATGAGGGGGGGGGGGGGGTGTGGCATGAGCCCACTTTGGGAAGACAGTAGACACGCCCTGGGGCTGCATTCTGTATCAGTGGCTCATGCAGGGAGGCCAGAGAGAAGCCATGCCTGTGGTGCAGAGGATGGAGCAGCAGGCCTGAGCTGGGTGCTGTGTAGAGAGGTGTTTCTCAGCCTTGGTCCTCGGGCGCCCACTGTGTGTGCTGGTTTTTCTTCCAACCATAGTAACACGCTCTGTATTGTAATGGGCTGCTAGTTCTAATACTTTTATCTTCATCTATTGAAGAACATTTTACCCTCTTAAAGCCCCATTATGCCCAAAATTGCTATGCAAGCCCTAAAAAAATAATGTCCCATATTCATCCCCATAATTTCTCTCAGACCACCTTGCTTGCATTTAGTCCTCTATATGCAGTAAGGCATGTCATTTTAGTTGACAGAGCTTCCATTTTTAATTGATTAAGTTACAAACTGACGGGTGAAATCAGTTGGGTCCCATTTGCTGAGAGAGCAGAAACGTGAGACCCTCTGTGTAAAATGAATGTTTACTGACAGCAAATGGCAACAAGCCAAACCTGCATTGTGTTAAAATAAGTTCAATTATGGTATAACTTAAAGTGCATGTTCAGCAACTTTAATTGATCAGGATATTGGCTTTGACAAAAACCAGTGTACACAGTGGGTACCCATGATACACTGCTACAGAGTATGTGCTGAGGAAGGGGCGAACACACACACACACACACACACACACACACACACACACACACACACACACACACACGCAGACACTCTTTCTCACACACACACACACACACACACGCACGCAGACACTCTTTCTCACACACACACACACGC